>NW_005871664.1:332023-334252 GCF_000147115.1 Myotis lucifugus
CTCTGCAGGTGGTGGGACACGCTGTGCTGTCTTGCTTCCCTCACCCGTGAAGTTCTGACAATGACCTCGCCTCCTAAAACACTTTTAGAATCATGTGTTCATTCACGATACCTGTTGAGGCACTTAGCTTCAAGCCGGACCTGGGAAGTTAAGGACAGAGCGACGCCGGCGTGGTACCCATAGCTATTGACTGACGATGGATGACTATACCAAAATAGAGAAAATTGGAGACGGTACTATGGAGTTGTGTGTAAGGGTAGACACAAAACTACAGGTCAAACAGTAGCCATGAAGAAAATCAGATTGGAAAGTGAAGAGGAAGGGGTTCCTAGAACAGCAATTCGGGAAATTTCTCTGTTAAAAGAACTTCGTCATCCAAATATAGTCAGTCTTCAAGATGTGCTCATGCAAGATTCCAGGTTATAGCTCATCTTTGCATACCTTTCCATGGATCTAAAGAAATACTTGGGTTCTATCCCTCCTGGTCAGTTCATGGATTCTGCACCTGTTAAGAGTTATTTGTACCAAATCCTACAAGGGATTGTGTTTTGTCACTCTAGAAGAGTCCTAGAGACTCAAAACCTCAAAATCTATTGATTGATGACAAAGGAACAATTAAACTGGCTGATTTGGGCCTTGCCAGAGCGTTTGGAATACCTATTAGAGGTGGTCACACTTTGGTATAGATCTCCAGAAGTGTTGCTGAGGTCAGCTCGCTATCGGACTCCAGTTGACATTTGGAGTATAGGCGCCATATCTGCAGAATTAGCAACTAAGAAACCGCTTTTCCATGGGGATTCAGGAATTGATCAACGCTTCAGGATTTTCAGAGCCTTGGGTACCCCCAACAATGATGTGTGGCCAGACATGGAGTGTTTACAGGACATTAGGAATACATTCCCCAGGGGAAACCAGGAAGCCTGTCATCCCATGTCAAAAACTTGGATGAAGATGATTGGATCTTCTCTCGGAAATGTTATGATCCTGCCAAACGAATTTCGGGCAAAATGGCACTGATTCATCCATATTTTAGTGATTTGAGAAGATGTAGCTTTCTGACAAAAGTTTCCACATGTATCAAAAACAGATATGTTTTTACTGTCAACTCTATTTTTGTCTTGTGTATTTTTGTCTTCTTTGTTGTAAAACTTAAGCTATACTTCATCTTCTAACTTCAAAGTTGTAACTTAAAAATGTAAATATTCTATATGAATTTTAATATAATTCTGTATATGTTTGCAGATCTCACTGTAATAACTACTTCTTACTATAATAAAACTTATGTATAAATCAAATATATATATATATACATATCTCTCTCTATATATAGATATAGATAAGCCAGCCGGCGTAGCTCAGTGGTTGAGCATCAACCTATGAACCAGGAGGTCACCGTTGGATTCCAGGTCAGGGCACATGCCCAGGTTGTAGGCTTGATGCCCAGTAAGGGGCGTGCGGGAGGCAGCCGATCGATGATTCTCTCTCATCATTGATGTTTCCCTCTTCCTTTCTCTCTAAAATCAATAAAAACATATTTTTTAAAAAAGATATGTTGAATTGATTTCCCCATATGGAATTGATTTGTCTTTCCTCTACTTGACTCAAGCATGTTGCTCTTCTCAAATAGCCACTTCTCTGTTGCAGAAGTTTGTCTTCATAATCCATACCCTATTGTTAGGTTAGGTGGCTCAGGAGGCGGTGCAAGAAATAGAGAGTCCAGTGAATCAGAAAAGAAAGGAAAGGAAAGTTTATTCTGCGTCCCCGGGAGACCCACGTACCCCCAAAGACAGGGCACATGGATTCACGCCAACAGGGAGGGGGGCACTTTTTTTATACTGCGGTTGGGTGAGGGGCGGGGACATGAGCTGAGGTATTCAGTTGAGGAAGCTTCAGCTGCAGGGGGGTCAGCAAGGTATTCAGGAATGAGTCAGCATCTGTGTGGGGGTATGTGGATTCAGGGAGAAGAAGCCGGTATCTGTGTCTGGCACGTTGATCTGTGAGAAATTCCAGGGGGAGTCCATTGTCTCATCACATGTCTGCATGTGTCCGATCCTGGGCTCTCTCCGACCTAACACCTATCAGTTGCTTTTAACCTACATGGAGTTCCTTGAGATCAAGCATCTGTCTTACCTCTGGACCATCTTAGGGCCCAACACATAGCGACTGAAGGTTGATGGCATCAATTCAACACCAAAGAATCCCCAACTTGGGCTGCAACAAAGCAGGAAA
>NW_005871664.1:334352-337563 GCF_000147115.1 Myotis lucifugus
CTCCGGGGGGGGGGGGGGGGGGAGATATAGCTATGCAGCTCTGATTGGATGAGGAAATCTCAGTCCTATTGGTTAAAATAGGATTCCAGGAACTCCTTTATAAGGGCTGGCTCAGATGGCAGGAACACAGGCAGGTGGACAGCTTGTGCAGGCTCACCCTGAAGTGCAGTTGGTGAGAAAAGCCCCTATGTAGAAATGGCTGCTCGGCTCTGTTATTAAATTTTAGCCCAGTTAGCCACTGGAGCCCTTCTTAATAGGCATCTTCTTTCTCAAGGTCCACACACAAGAATTGATGCATAGTAGGGTCTGAGTAAGTAAACATGCATTTTAAAATGTCATCCAACATATGTTTACTGAGCATCTACAATGTGCTGTGCTAGGCACTAGAGATACACTGCGGGGTGGAAACAGGCATGTCCTTTCCCCCTGCAGACAATGAACAAATAAAGACCCTAGAAAAAGGGGCTGGTGCCTTGAAGGAGTGGAACCAGGGTGTGTAAGGTCATGCAGTGAAGGAAGCTGACCTAGCCTGACCTAGCCTGGGAGCAAGAGTGAAGGCATTCTCCAGGAAATGACACACACTGTCAACGTGAGAAACATTCTAACCTATGAAGAATTTTTGGGAGTTTGCGTCAAACTGTCAACAATTGCCAGGAAGCAAAATCTCAACGGATTGAGACAATGCTCCAGAGAATGGCAGTTTTGCACCTTATTTTATGCATCACAATAAAAAGAGGAAACGAATGTGGGTTATATGAAATCCATTGGTGATTGATTAGGGAGGCTGGAGAAAGCAAAGTGGGGAAACCTCTGGGAATTGATAAAAAACAAAATGATAGACATATACTTCTCTTTTTCAAAACATTTTTTAAAATATATTTTTATTGATTCAGAGAGGAAGGGAGAGAGAGATAGAAACATCAATGAGAGAGAATCATTGATTGGCTGCCTCCTGCATGCCCCCTGCTGGGGATCAAGACCACAACCAGGCATATGCCCTTGACTGGAATCGAACTGGAGACCCTTAGGTCCGCAGGCCTACGCTTTATCCACTGAGCAAAACCAGCCAGGGCTCAAAACATATTTTTATTGATTTCAGAGAGGAAGGGAGAGGGAGAGGGAGAGGGAGAGGGAGAGGGAGAGGGAGAGGGAGAGGGAGAGGGAGAGAGAGAGAGAGAGAGAGAGAGAGAGAGAGAGAGAGAGAGAGAGAGAGAGAGAAACATCAATGATGAGAGAATCATTGATGGGCTGCCTCCTGTGTGCCCCACACTGGGCATCGAGCCCACAACCCAGGCATATGTCCTCACCGGGAATCGAATCATGACCTCCTGGTTCATAGGTTGATGCTCAACCACTGAGCCACGCTGGCCAGGCTTCACATACTTCTTTCACTTAGGTGGGTATATGACAGTTAACAGTCAACAATGAACTCAATAACAATGAGGGGATTTGTGGTCTCTGCAGAATGCCTGTGCTTTGAGGGGTCCAGGAAAAGGAAAATTACTTTGACATTCCAAAGATACGTTATCATAGATGCAAAAAGACAACAGACAGGCTCAGTTGGGCTAAAGTTTCACCTTTGTCAGGGAAGATGCTGGTGTAGGACATGACTACCCACCATAAACGGCTTTTAGTTAAAAAGTTTTAACTAAAACATTGTGGTTACTTTAGGTCTGAGTTTGCAAGGCTGCCACACAGGCCTCCCCTGAGCCACGCAGGTTGCATGTGGCCCCTTTTCCTCCACAAAACTGAGCTCTAAAGAAAGAATAGGAGTTAGTGAGATAAGGGAGGGAGGACTTACACCAAGTGAGAAGACAGCGTGTGCTGAGACCAGGGTTGGGGGGGAGCATGCTATCTGAGATGCAGGAACTGAAGGGTGGTATGAGGTGGAGCTGAAGGCAAACGGCCCACACCCAGGGGTCTGTGGTAAAGACCCTGGGTCTCCCTAGGAGACGGGAAGCCTTTGGGAGTTTGGTGAGGAGAGTGGGGTGATTGCGTTTGCCTTTAGGGAAGGTTGTCCGGCTTCCCCTGAGTAACCTCAGAGACTGAGCATCTTCCACATGCCTCTTGGCCATCTTACGTCCACTTCGGAGATTTTGTAATTGGGTTGTTTGTCTGCCTTTTGTTAAGGTGCATGAGTTCCTTATATATTTTGGAAATTAACCCTTTATCAGATGGATCATTGCCAAATATGTTTCCCATACAGTGGGCTCCCTTTTGTTTTGTTGATGGTTTCTTTTCTTGTGCAGAAGCTTTTTATTTTGATGTAGTCCCATTTGTTTGTTTTCTCCTTAGTTTCCTTTGCCCTAGGACTGTGGTCGGCAAACTGCGGCTCGCGAGCCACATGCGGCTCTTTGGCCCCTTGAGTGTGGCTCTTCCTAAGCCTTAGGAGTACCCTAATTAAGTTAATAATAATGTACCTGCCTATATAGTTTAAGTTTAAAAAATTTGGCTCTCAAAAGAAATTTCAATCGTTGTACTGTTGATATTTGCCTCTGTTGACTAATGAGTTTGCCGGCCACTGCCCTAGATGTATCCATAAACATATTGCTATGAGAGATGTCTGAGATTTTGCTGCCTATGGTTTCTTCTAGGATTGTTATGGTTTCTCGACTTACATTTAAGTCTTTCATCCATTTTGAGTTTGTTCTTGTGTATGGTGTAAGTAGGTGGTCTAGTTTCATCGTTTTGCATGTGTCTGTCCAATTTTCCCAGCACCATTTATTGCAGAGACTGTCTTGACTCTGTTGTATGCTCCTGCCGCCTTTGTCAATATTGTGATGGTGGGACCCTGGGAGGGGTGATGGCAGGGGTTTGGGGCAGAAAGGCTTAGTATAATTTCTTCACTTTTCTGGGTCAATTTCGCATTCAGGACCCATCCCAGCATCACAACCATAGCACCATGCTCTCCGTGCCGTGTTCCGGATGCATCCCCACCTCCCGTGGGCTTGGCGGGGTCGGGTCGGGGCTGGTGGCACCAGGATTGGGGGCAGCCACACTCTGCTGGATGCTTGTGGCCTCTACGCAGCCTTGACCTCGAATCCAGAACCCCCTAAAGGGCCAGTCCTGGGTGAGCCGTCTCGCCTGGCCGGGTCCCCACCTTGAAGTGTGTGCTCAGGACCAGCCCAGCAGAAGCGGGAGCCCGGCGATGGGAAGAGCCCTGCGAGAGTGTTTCCGGGAAACCAGAAGTCTTGGCTGGTGCATGCCCTCC
>NW_005871664.1:338768-340618 GCF_000147115.1 Myotis lucifugus
AGAGGAGAGAGAGGAGAGGGAGAGAGAGGAGAGCGAGATGCCTGCCGGCACGGGCGATGGCTGGGAAGAAGGGAAGACCAATTCTGGGTCCTCCTGGACCAGCCTCTCCCGCTCCCCCTCCTCCCCCTCCCCCCTCCCCTCCCCCCCTTCCCCCGCTGTGGCAGGTGGCCCCGTGTAGGTGCCAGCAGGCTGAGGACCAGCCTCCATCCTGCCTGGTCAGCAGCAAACCTTGTCTCCAGCCACAAACCTGGAACACCCACCCTCCTCGAGGCCTCAAGGCCTAGAGACCAAGTCCTCCCGCCTGTGAGCTGGGTCAGGCAGATCCCAGGCCTCAGTCACTGCTCCCGGTCGCACAAAGATAAGGGTAAGGGACCTCCCCCGGGAGGAGGACCCTCCACAGCTGCCCGCCCCTCCCTGAACTCCTTGCGGTCCTGACCGCACCTTGCTGGGCACATGCATTTGCTTCTGCTTCTGGGAGGCTTTCTGTACCAACCCCGACCTCTGGCCTCTGTCCCCCAGCCCTGCACCGTTGCTGCAATAGGGGTTGGTCTGTGTCAGCAGCTGCGTTTGCCGATGTTTATCCAGAGCTGCCCAGTCCAGGGGGCTGGGCCTGCAGAGGGCGAGGCCAGCCTGAGCCACAAAGCTGCGCTCCTCAGAGACTGGGCCGGGCTGTTATGAAATGACTCTGCAGGATAGAAATGCGTGGGAACAGAGACCAGATCACCCGTCCTGCGAATACCTCGGCCTTTTGGCAATTTGAATGGATTTTTATTTTATTTTTAATCCTTGATTAGATTCAGCGAAACTGGCTTGGATCCATAGGCTGGATCCCAAAGGAGGCAAGAAATGATCATAGTATTGACAAGCTGGAAGCCGGGAGAGCCGCGGGCTGCAGGGATGCAGCCTGTGATACAAGCAGGGTTTTCACCCCAATTCTTTTTTCTTTTGTGAAAAGATGGGCATCTGCAGTTCACATTCATGGCCACTGGATGGCGCCAGACGACCAATTCTGGCTGCCCCCCCCGGCCCTGGGAAAGACCAGACCTGCTTATGTTAGGGTCCCAAACTGGTGTCCCCAACCACTAGCATCTCTTTGTGACGCCCTGTGCGTTCTGTGGGCAGGGCCTGGACTGCGTGCAGAGGGGACCAGAGCGAATGATGGCCGAGTTAATGGATGAATCACATCAGCCTTAACTCCCACCTAAACGAGCAAAATACGTGGGAGAATGCGGGACTGGAGACCGCCTGGGTCCCTGTTCCCACCGAGGCCTGCCTGCTGTGGGGCCCCAGCCACGCGCCCTGCCTCCCTCCTTCACCAGGCGCTCCGTGCCGACCGCACTGCCCACTGCAGCCTCGCACACACCGTGCTGGCGGACAGAGTGTTTTCAGGGACCCGTTATAACCCTCCTTTGCGAGTGTGGGAGCCTGGCCGGGCGCTGGTGGCTGTCCTGGCTGAGCAATGCTAAGCAGAGCTTTGGCATCAACGTCCTGTCACTGCTGCCAGGAGACTCGTCCCCACCCTCCATGGCCAGGCGTGCACACGGTCCTGTCATCTCTGGCCCCGCAGGCCTTTAGTCCCTGACTGCCCCCCCTGAGGCAGGCTACCATCTGCGCCAACATCCCACACGGCCTCACCTGTGCTCCCACCGCCTACCCAGCCCACAGCGCCCCTCTCCTCTCTGCAGAGCCCCCCACTAGCCCCCCCCCCAACCCCAGTCCTCGCAGCTTCCCAGCCGGCCTCCCTCTGCCCCTCAGTGCCCACTCGCCTGAGCCCCCACTGCGCCCCAGTGTAATGGAGTATTCAATAGTCTTTGCCTAATGGATAGGGAGGTGGTATGAAATACCTTTAT
>NW_005871664.1:340762-359774 GCF_000147115.1 Myotis lucifugus
CACACATGCGCCCGCGAGCACACACAGCGCACACACACATGCGCCCGCGCGCACACACTGCACACACACATGCGCCCGCGCGCACACACAGTGCACACACACATGCTCCCGCGAGCACACACAGCGCACACACACATGCGCCCGCGCGCACACACAGTGCACACACACATGCTCCCGCGAGCACACACAGTGCACACACACATGCGCCCGCGCACACACACAGCGCACACACACATGCGCCCGCGAGCACACACAGCGCACACACACATGCGCCCGCGCGCACACACTGCACACACACATGCGCCCGCGCGCACACACTGCACACACACATGCGCCCGCGCGCACACACAGTGCACACACACATGCTCCCGCGAGCACACATAGCGCACACACACATGCGCCCGCGCGCACACACAGTGCACACACACATGCTCCCGCGAGCACACACAGTGCACACACACATGCTCCCGCGAGCACACATAGCGCACACACACATGCGCCCGCGCGCACACACAGTGCACACACACATGCGCCCGCGAGCACACACAGCGCACACACACATGCGCCCGCGAGCACACACAGCGCGCACACACACATGCGCCCGCGCACACACACTGCACACACACATGCGCCCGTGCACACACACTGCACACACACATGCGCCCGCGCGCACACACTGCACACACACATGCGCCCGCGCGCACACACAGTGCACACACACATGCTCCCGTGCGCACACACAGTGCACACACACATGCGCCCGCGCGCACACACAATGCACACACAGTGCACACACATACATGCACACGCGTGCACACACAGTGAACACACATGCGCCCGCGCGCACACACAGTGCACACACACTTGCTCCCGCACGCACACACAGTGCACACACACATGCGCCCGCATGCACACACAGTGCACACACAGTGCACACACACATGCACACGCGCACACACATACATGCACACGCACCCCTGGCCCAAGAGCGAACACAGGTATCTGCATTTTGGGGGGTGAAGGTGGGGGAGTGTGGGCGCTAGGGATGAGGAGCCAGACAGTGTCCCAGAAGCTGTGACCCCAGAGTCAACGGAGAGCCCCGACACAGAACCTCAGGGCTTGTCTGCTCCCCGAGTGGGGCAGGCTGTGGGAAGATGGGACCCTTGAGGCTAAACGCACCTCAGACGCCAAGATGAGCCCCATGAGTGATGCGAATCAAACTCCTCGTCAAGAGAACTGACAGCCAGGAAAGAGCATTAATGTAACAGAAAAGGAATCTGGAACAAATGTGCTGCGATATGGACCCTCAGAAAGGCTGACTGGAGAACTTGGAAAATTAGAATCTGGTCAGAGGGGACACCACTCACTGGGCTGCACAGCAGCAAGGCCAGGGCTGCAGAGCAAGTGTGATTGGTGAGCGGAGCTGACAGCTTATTGCAGTGGTTCTCAACCGTGGCTGCACATTAGAATCACCTGGGAATCTTTTTAAAAATCCTGATTTCTGGGTCTCGTCCTCCGGAAATTCTGTTTCTTTGTTACTAATGTTGTGGCTTCACCCCATAACAAAGAAACAGAATTTCCAGAGGATGAGACCCAAAAATCAGGATTTTAAAAAGATTCCCAGGTGATTCTAATGTGCAGCCAAGGTTAAGAACCACTGGCTTATTGGATGCAGCACAAAAGGACGATGCTAGAGGCTAAAGCAAACAGCAATTAGCATAAAAGTGCAAAAAGAAACATCGGAAGGCCAATGGACTTTGATATTCAGCAGGGTTGAAAATCAGCACAAAACTGTCCTGCTGTGAGTGCAATGGCTCCAGGCAATTTCCTGGTCTGATAATCTTTACATTGTTTACCAAACTTTACCTTTGATCTGCCTGTATGCATTGCTAAAGGGCAAATGTGTATTCAAGTAAAGAAAAAGCAGACCAGGCCAGAACTCAGTGTGCCTCTTCACGAAAGAGGTTTCCATCTGCCCCCAATGCCTTCCAAATTCATATTTCTTGTATAGCATTTTCATTGTGTGTCGGCCCCTCCTGAACCCCGCTGCGAAGTTTGCGGCAGACGAAAAGATGGAAAGTACAAAATAAAAATATGTGGAGGACACTGTTTCTTAGTCTGAAGGAGACGAGCATCCAGGCAGGGATTTCCCAGAACTGAGATGCAAAGGCTCCAGAATGCCGGTTAAGAGAGACGGCCCGTGCCGGCAGGATGAACGAAAAGAGACCCACTACTGGACAGCACACGGGATGGAAGTCCAAAATGTCACCAGACAAAACCCAGACTAGTTGCAAAAGAACGCAATACTAGAAGCGGGAAGAAGCCATGCCCAGCCAGTGTGAGACTCCAACACATCCTGAAGACACAGTTAGGATGTAAGAAAATAAAAAATAACTTGTTGAAAACAAGTTGTTCTTGAAAATATTAACTGATGTGCTCAAGCAAGAAGAAAATGTAAACTACTGAATGGAACACAAGAAACAGTGGTGAGCAAAGAGCTAATGAAACATTGAATCTAAGTGAGTCTGAAGATTAAATCTGGAACTAAAATCGCAGATGTTATCACCAGGAGTTAAGGGGCTGGTGAAACAGGATGGAAAGTGTGCCAGAGCTCTTGTTGGAGCGGGAGCAGCGGGAGCAGCGGGAGCCGGCCTCGGCTTGTGTGCCGGCCCCTCCTGCCCTTGGCCTGCTGGCACCGCGACCTGTGCACACCCGGTCCCCCGGGTGACTCAGCGTCTTCGAGGTCACGCCTGCCTTTCTCAGCTGCATCGGCACCTGGCACAGGGCTGGCTGGTGCCCAGCGCGTGCTTGCAGGATGGGTAAATAAACAGACATGCAAACCAGTCAGCCAGCCTCACAGTGACAAGAACCAGGGTTGCCTGGTGTCTGGGGACCTGTGGCCCTGTTTGGCGCGGGGGCTGGAGGGGGGGCTTCCAGAGGGCAAAGGGTGCATTTAAAGGGGCCACACAGGACCTGGCCAGGTGGCTCAGTTGGTTGACGTGGCATCCCATAGGCCATAAAGGTTGTGGGTTTGATTCCTTCAGGGCACATACCTTGGGTTGAGGGTTCAATCCTGGTCGGGGCGCATGTGGGAGGCAACTGATCCATGTTTCTCCTGTTGATGTTTCTCTCTCTCTCTTTCTCTCCCTTCCATTCTCTCTAAAAATCAATAAAAACATATCCTCAGGTGAGGATTTAAAAATGTAATAAGCCTGGCCGGTGTGGCTCAGTGGTTGAGTGTGAACCCATGAACCAGGGTTTGTGGTTCAATTCCCAGTCAGGGCACATGCCCGAGTTGCAGGCTCGATCCCCAGTAGGGGTGAGTCAGGAGGTAGCCAATTGGTGATGTTCCTCTCTCATCCATGTTTCTATCTCTCTCTCCCTCTCCCTCTCTCTTTAAAAATCAATCAATAAATATATATTTTAAAAAAGTAATAGAATAAAAAATGAAAATAGTCCTGGCCAGTGTGGCTCAGTTAGTTGAATATTGTCCCATTGTTCCACACACCAACAGGTCACCAGTTCCATTCTGGGCCAGGGCACAAAACCAGGTTTCAGGCTCAATCCCCAGTTGGGAATTGAGGCAGGAGGCAGCCAATCAACGTTTCTCTCTCACACTGATGTTTTTCTCTGTCTCTCTCCCGCTCTCTTCCTCTCTCTCTCAATTCAACTTAAAGAAAACAACAGTCGAATGAATGAATGAATGAATGAGCCAGACCGGGAGGAAGAGAAAGCCGTGCCCATCATTTTCCTGGGGGTAAAGCACCCTCTGGTAAACTTGAAGGGCCTCGGGGAGAGGCAACCTCAGGGGACCTGCTTGTCCTGACCCCCTGGGGGCTTCGATCCCTTCCTCCTGGAGCCCGGAGACCCACCCATGCCCCTTCCCTCCCTCCGCCCCCCAGCAGGGCTCTCCTCCTGGTCCTCAGGCCTGGGGGCTTGTCCATCAGGCTCTGCCACTCTCCCCAGCTCCGCCCCCTTCTGCTCCTGGCAGCCCAGCCTGCCTCTGGCAACTCTGTTTACAGCCCTGGGATGGCTGAAGAAAACATTTAAAAAGACACAAAATGTTAACAAAATTAGCAGCTGGGTGCCACGAAGAGGTGTTCCAGCTGACAGCCAGCACCAGCCACAGGCAGGTGAGTGAAGAAGCCTCCGAGATCCTCAGCCCCAGCCACCACCGACTGTGACACAAGAGTGGCCCAGCTGTGCCAGCTGGCGCTGGAGCCAGAGAAACAATAGCAGTGACTCCGACCTTTTGCTATGTTTGGGTGGTTTGTTTGCAGCAATAGATCACCAAACAAAGTCAAGTGCCCGGATCTCTCTTCTTTTCTTTTCCTTAGCAACCCCACCCCACTCCCCAGCGGGCCGTTAGTGCCCTGGGACAGCCCTCACCAGGAGTGAGCGCCTAGTGAATCGCTGGCCTTTCCATTGTCAAGAGACACACAGTTCCCAGTGTTCCCAGTGGAAGGCGCCCTGGCTGCTCACAGCTGGTGCCCACTCATTAAGACAGCACCTCACTTCCCATTCCTTCCCTCGGGTCACCTTTCTTTCTGTTATGCCCAGATTCCAAGATCCCCAAAGTACCACACTGGGAGCCAGTTCGATGCAAAAGCAGAAGGTCCTTTTATTTGGGGCTAGCTAGCCCGACTCCGCTCCCGGCCGGCCCAGCGACCAGAGCAGAGTGTCCTCCCGTGGGAAAAAACCGGCTTTAATAGGGGGGTGGAGCAAGGGGATTGTGGGCCCTGCCGATTGGCCAGGCGCAAGCCGGGTCTTGTTATACAGGATGTGGTCATATCTACGGCCCGCACTTCCCTTGATTGTCATTGGTTAGTTTAAAATCCCGGGCGTGGCCAGCAGGGGCCTGGGCTTCCGGGAAGAAGGCCGCACGTGGCCCCAACATGGAGGATACAGGCAAGATGGAGGGGAGGGCATAGCCCTCGCCCTTTCACTTTCAAATAAGCTGCCTGCACCCAGGGCCTTGGTGCAGGCTCTTCTTTTGGCAGAACCTAAACTAAAGCAAAGGGAATCCCGTAAGTAATGGGGAGGATGTATAATCCTGTCTAATAAAAGGCTGTGGCTGTAACGCCGTAACGACCAAACAACCGGTCACCAGGAGGTGCATTGATGGGTCTTGCAGCACGGAAGGTCTGACAGCCAGGATTCCCACTCACCCGCACCCAGGACCCAGACAGCAGGGCAGCGAGAGCCCCATCCCCCGTGGAATCAGCCGTTGGCCAGCTTGCTGTCAGCGGCCTGACAGCCAGGAATCCCACTCACCCGCACCCCAGACCCTGACAGCAGGGCGGCGGGAATATGTCTAAAGACCAACTATTGGCAGAAAGTACCTCTGAAGCCGAAAGAAGCCATTATTGGCGACAAAATGTATCTGAAGGCCAACTATTGGCACCAGGTATCTCTGCAACCGAAAGAAAGCATTGTCGTCAACAGAATATGTCTGAGGACCAACTATTGGCACAACATACCTCTGAGGCTGGAAGAGGCCGGTGTCGGCGACAGAATGTATCTGAAGAGCAGTGATTGGCACAACGTACCTCTGCAGCCAAAAGAAAGCAGCGTCGTCAACAGAATATGTCTGAAGACCAGCGTACCTCTGAAGCTGAAAGAAGGCAGTGGCATCGACAGAATATGTCTAAAGAACAGTCATCAACAAGTACTACCAATACCGGTAGGAACTGCCTTCTCAGCGAAAATGGAGTACATGAGGATGCAATCCTCGAACATAGTTGTGGAGGAATGACTGTTACATGTCAATTTTGCCTATCACTAAATTTCTCTGATGAAAAACCATCTGATGGGAAATTTACTGGATGTTGTAGCAAAGGTAAGGTTTGTCCAAATGATATACATTTTCCAGAACACCCGGCATATTTAAAAAATTTAATGATAAACAAAGATTCTGACAGTAAAAATTTCATGGAAAATATTCGTTCCATAAATAGTTCTTTTGCTTCCATGGGTGCAAATATTGCATCGCCATCAGGATATGGGCCATGCTGTTTTAGAATACACGGACAAGTTTATCACCATACTGGAACTTTACATCCTTCGGATGGTGTTTCTCAGAAGTTTGCTCAACTCTATATTTTAGATACGGCTGAAGCAACAAGTAAAAGATTATCCATACCAGAAAACCAGGGCTGCTCAGAAAGACTCATGATCAACATCAACAACCTCATGCATGAAATAAATGAATTAACAAAATCGTACAAGATGCTACATGAGGTAGAACAGGAAGCCCAATCTGAAGCAGCAGCAAAAGGTATTGCTCCCACAGAAGTAACAATGGCGATTAAATACGATCGTAACAGTGACCCAGGTAGATATAATTCTCCCCATGTAACCGAGGTTGCTGTCATATTCAGAAATGAAGATGGAGAACCTCCTTTTGAAAGGGACTTGCTCATTCATTGTAAACCAGATCCCAATAATCCAAATGCCACTAAAATGAAACAAATCAGTATCCTGTTTCCTACATTAGATGCAATGACATATCCTATTCTTTTCCCACATGGTGAACAAGGCTGGGGAACAGATATTGCATTAAGACTCAGAGACAACAGTGTAGTCAACAATAATACTAGGCAAAATGTAAGGACACGAGTCACACAAATGCAGTATTATGGATTTCATCTCTCTGTCTGGGACATGTTCAATCCTATTCTAAATGCAGGAAAATTAACTCAACAGTATATCGTCAATTCATATTCAAAAATGGAAGCCAATTGGATAAATTTCATTAAAGCAAACCAATCTAAGTTGAGAGTTGAAAAACATAGTGGTTTGATGGATTATCTCACATCTAGATCTGAAAATGACAATGTGCCGATTGGTAAAATGATAATACTTCCGACGTCTTTTGAGGGTAGTTCCAGAAATATGCAGCAGCGATATCAGGATGCTATGGCAATTGTAATGAAGTATGGCAAGTCCGATTTATTCATAATCATGATGTGCAACCCAAAATGGTCACATATTACAAACAATTTACAATGCTGGCAAAAAGTTGAAAACAGACCTGACTTGGTAGCCAGGGTTTTTAATATTAAGCTGAATGCTCTTTTAAATGATATCTGTAAATTCCATTTATTTGGCAAAGTAATAGCTAAAATTCATGTCATTGAATTTCAGAAACGTGGACTGCCTCACACTCACATATTATTGATATTAGATAGTGAATCCAAATTACAAACAGATGATGACATTGACTGTATACTTAAGGCAGAAATTCCAGATGAAGACCAGTGTCCTTGACTTTTTCAAATTGTAAAATCAAATATGGTACATGGACCATGTGGAATACAAAATCCAAATAGTCCATGTATGGAAAATGGAAAATGTTCAAAGGGATATCAGAAAGAATTTCAAATGCAACCATTGGAAATATTGATGGATATCCCAAATACAAACGAAGATCTGGTAGCACCATGTCTATTGGAAATAAAGTTGCCGATAACACTTGGATTGTCCCTTATAACCCGTATTTGTGCCTTAAGTATAACTGTCATATAAACATTGAAGTCTGTGCATTGGTTAAAAGTGTCAAATATTTATTTAAATACGTCTATAAAGGGCACGATTGTGCAAATATTCAAATTTCTGAAAAAAATATTATCCATCATGACGAAGTATAGGACTTCATTGACTCCAGCTATGTGAGTGCTCCTGAGGCTGTTTGGAGACTTTCTGCAATGCGAGTGCATGACCAATCTCATGCAATCACAAGATTAGCTATTCATTTGCCAAATGACCAGAATTTGTATTTTCATGCCGATGATTTTGCTGAAGTTATAGATAGGGCTAAAGGCATTACTCGACTTTGATGGCTTGGTTCTTATTGAATGGAGAAGATTCCAATGCACGTTATTATTATTATTATTATTGGGAGATTCCACAGCATTATGTGTTTAATAATTCTTAATAATTCTTCGTGGAGAGAATGCCAAAAGGGCAGGAATAAAGTATTGGGTAGACTGTTCACTGTGAGCTTTAGAGAACCAGAACGATATTATCTTAGACTTCTGCTTCTGCATGTAAAAGGTGCGGTAAGTTTTGCTGATCTGTGAACTATAGGAGGTGTAATTTATGATACTTTTCATGAAGCTGCTAAACATCAAGGATTATTAATCGACGACACTATCTGGAAAGATACGATTGACAATGCAATCATCCTTAATATGCCCAAACAACTACGGCAACTTTTTGCATATATATGCGTGTTTGGATGTCCTTCTGATGCAGACAAATTATGGGATGAGAATAAATCTCATTTTATTGAAGATTTTTGTTGGAAATTACACTGAAGTGAAGGTGCCTGTGTGAACTGTGAAACGCATGCCCTTAACGAAACTCAAGAAGTATTCACATTGCCTGGGATGAAATGTTCGCATTTCCAACTCCCAGACTATCCTTTATTAATGAATGCAAATGCATGTCATGAATCATATGAGCGACAACAGGCAGAGGTTTTGATAAATTCTCTGAATGATGAACAGTTGGCAGCCTTTCAGACTATAACTTCCACCATTGAATATCAAGCTGTACACCCCAAATGCTTTTTCTTGGATGGTCCAGGTGGTAGTGGAAAAACATATCTGTATAAAGTTTTAATACATTATATTAGAGGTCATGATGGTACTGTTTTACCCACAGCGTCAACAGGAATTGCTGCAAATTTACTCCTTGGTGGAAGAACCTTTCATTCCCAATATAAATGACCAATTCCACTAAATGAAACTTCAATTTCTAGACTCGATATAAAGAGTGAAGTTGCTAATACCATTGAAAAGGACCAACTTCTCATTATTGATGAATGCACCATGGCATCTAGTCATGCTATAAACACCATAGACAGATTACTAAGAGAGATTATGAATTTGAATGTTGCATTTGGTGGGGAAGTTCTCCTTCTCAGAGGGGATTTTCGACACTGTCTCTGTGTTGTGTCACATGCTATGCGATCAGCCATAGTACAGACAAGTTTAAAGTACTGTAGTGTTTGGGGATGTTTCAGAAAGTTGTCTCTTAAAACAAATATGAGATCAGAGGATTCTGCTTATAGTGGATGGTTAATAAAACTTGGAGATGGTAAACTTGATAGCAGTTTTCATTTAGGAATGGATATTATTGAAATTCCCTGTGAAATGATTTGTAACGGATCTATTATTCCAAAGATACCTTTGGAAATAGTATATCTATAGATAATATTAAAAATATATCTAGCCAAAACCGGTTTGGCTCAGTGGATAGAGCGTCGGGCTGCGGACTGAAAGGTCCCAGGTTCGATTCCGGTCAAGGGCATGTACCTGGGTTGCGGGCACATCCCCCGTGGGAGGTGTGCAGGAGGCAGCTGGTCGATGTTTCTCTCCCATCGATGTTTCTAACTATCTATCTCTCTCCCTTCCTCTCTGTAAAAAATCAATAAAATATATTTTAAAAAAAATTAAAAACTTTAAAAAAAAAATAAAATAAAAATAAAAATATATCTAAACGTGCAATTCTTTGTCCAAAAAATGAGCACGTTCATAAATTAAATGAAGAAATTTTGGATATACTCGATGGAGATTTTCATACCTATTTGAGTAATGATTCCATCGATTCAACAGATGATGCTGAAAAGGAAAATTTTCCCATCGAATTTCTTTTTCTTTTTTTAAAAATATATTTTATTGATTTTTTACAGAGAGGAAGGGAGAGAGATAGAGAGTTAGAAACATCGATGAGAGAGAAACATCGATCAGCGGCCTCCTGCACATCTCCCACTGGGGATGTGCCCGCAACCCTGGTACATGCCCTTGACCAGAATCGAACCTGGGACCCTTCAGTCCGCAGGCCGACGCCCTATCCACTGAGCCAAACCGGCTTCGGCAGAATTTCTTAATAGTATTACTTCTTCGGGAATGCCATGTCATAAATTAAAATTGAAAGTATGTGCAATCATCATGCTACTGAGAAATCTTAATAGTAAATGGGGTCTTTGTAATGGTACTAGATTTATTATCAAAAGATTGCGACCTAACATAATTGAGGCTGAAGTATTAACAGGATCTGCGGAAGGAGAGGTTGTTCTGATTCCAAGAATTGATTTGTCCCCATGTGACACTGGCCTCCCATTTAAATTCATTCGAAGACGGTTTCCCATGATGCCAGCATTTGCAATGACAATTAATAAGTCACAAGGACAAACTCTAGACAGAGTAGGAATATTCCTACCTGAACCCATTTTCGCACATGGTCAGTTATATGTTGCTTTCTCTTGAGTTCGAAGAGCGTGTGATGTTAAAGTTAAAGTTGTAAATACTTCATCACAAGGGAAATTAGTCAAGCACTCTGAAAGTGTTTTCACTCTTAATGTGGTGTACAGGGAGATATTAGAATAAGTTGAATCACTTTATCAGTCATTGTTTTTATCAATGTCGTTTTTATATCATGTTTTTGTTGTTTTTATATCATGTCTTTGTTGTTGTTATATCATGTTGTTATTATTATTTTAGTGTCTATTTTGTTCATATTCTAATTTTCCTCTTCCCTTTTCCTAATCAATGTTTCTTTTTTTCACTACTCAATTTTTTCCTTTTCCTTTTCTCTTACTTTTTCACCTGCTTTCTCACCTTTTTTCCCTTTCTTATATTAGGTCTATCTGCTTTCTCCTCTATTTTCCTTTGAAATTTATTTTATTTTCTTCCTCCTTTAATTTTAAACTGTTTTCCTTCCCCTATTCCCCTCTTTATTCTTATTTTCTTTATTTCAATTCTGCACCTACATATTCCTCCCCTCCCCTTTTATTTTTGTTTTGTTTTGTTGTTTGTGCTTTTTTGTTTGTTCGTTTTGTTTTCTCCTCATATTTTTCCTATCATTCTTGCTCTCTGTTTCTAATTCTCTCTTCTCAGGTGGTTGTTTTGTGTGGTGCTGTAGGGATCTTGTGTATTTTTTTGTGTGTATGTGTTTTGTTGTGTTTATTTTGTTCTGTTTGGTCAGCACTTCCACAACAGCTTGCATGACATGATCGAGGGTGAACAACATAGTCAGCCAGCCTGAGAGAAGGCTCCATCCACAAACAGAAAAATAACACTCATGACCCAATTACAACAGGAGAACTCAAAAAACTCAAACAAGGGGCTTTCCTAGGGCACCCACTCAGGAGAGCTAAGAGACTGCACCATTGGGCTCCACAAAACACCTGCTACATAAGACTACCTGACAAAGCCTGGGAGGTGTAGCAGTTTGATCTAATACATAAAAACAAAAAAAAAGGGGACAGCAAAAATGGGGAGACAAAGAAATAACCCCCAAATGAAAGAAAAGGAGGAATTGCCAGAAAAGGAACTAAATTAAATAGAGGCAAGCAATTTGTAAGATAAATAATTCAAAGTAGCCTTAGCTGATTTGGCTTAGTGGATAGAGCATCAGCCTACAGACTGAAGGGTCCCAGGTTCGATTCCGGTCAAGGGCACATGCCCAGGTTGCAGGCTCTATCCACAGTAGGGGGTGTGCAGAAGGCAGTCAATCAATGATTCCCTCTCATCATTGATGTTTCTATCTCTCCATTCCTATCCGAAGTCAATAAAAATATATATATTTAAAAGAATTCAAAGTAATGGTAATAAGTGTGCTCAAAAAAGTCTGTGAGAACTACAAGCAACTTGAGCTATACCAACATGAAAAGAGGTTGAAACAATAAATAAGAATCAATAGGAAATAAGGAATG
This sequence comes from Myotis lucifugus, assembly GCF_000147115.1. NCBI lineage: Eukaryota > Metazoa > Chordata > Mammalia > Chiroptera > Vespertilionidae > Myotis > Myotis lucifugus. The sequence goes on from NW_005871664.1 coordinate 352,485, forward strand.
ACATAGCTGAAATAAAGAACACCTGGGAAGGATTCAAGAGTAGACTAGAAGAAGCTGAGGACTGAATTAGCCATTTAGAAGACAAGATAGAAAAAAACACCCATGCATTCCACTGTTTGTGTCTGTCTCCAAAGGGTGGGGCTGCAAAAGGAAAAATAATTTAAAAGCAGTAGGAAAGTCTACGGGAGCTTTGGGACAACATGAAACATAATATTTGCATCATAGGGATTCCAGAAGGAGAAGAATATGAGAAAGGAATAGAGAACTTGTTTGAAGAAATAATGGCAGAAAATTTCTCTAACCGGGTGAAGGAAAAAGTCAGACAAGTCCAGGAAACGCAGAGAGTCCCAATAAAGATGATCCCAAAAGACCCACACATAAACACATCATAATTAAAATGGAAAACATTAAAGGCAAAGAAAGACTCTTAAAGGCTTCAAGAGAGAGACAGAAAGTTAACCAACAAGGGTGTCAGCTGATTTATCAATAGAAACAATTGAGGTGAGAAGGGAGTGGCATGAAGTATACAAAGTAATGAAAACCAAGGAACTGAAACCAAGACAACTCTATCCAGCAAGGCTATCATTCAAAATAGATGGTGAAATAAAGAGTTTCCCAGACAAAAAAAAAGGCTAAAAGAGTTTAAAATGATGAAGCCAGCACTGTAAGAAATGTTATAGGGACTGCTATAAGAAGAAGAAATAGAAACAGAAGAATGGCAACAAATAAGTACCTATTGTATATAATAAAAGCCTAATATGCTAAGTGTCGGTTTTCTGGTCAGCCATTCAACCAATCAAAGAGTAATCTCTATATATAAAACCCTAATATGCAAATAGATCGAATGGAGGAACAACTGAACAACCGGTCGCTATGACATGCGCGCAGAACATGGCAGGCGTTGGCAGCAGGCGGTAGACCACGGAACATGGCGGGCATTGGCCATGGTGGGATGGTGGAGCAGGTGAGCAGAGGTGCCAGACCAAGGCGGGGAGCTGGTCGCTGTCATAGGGGTGAACCTCTGGTGGTTACTGAAAGTTCTCTGCTCCCGTGCACCATGGTCCCACTGGGTGCTTGTACCTGCTGCCAGTGCTGGCCCCGCTTGCACCCGCTGCCAGTGCCCGGCACCAGCCCTGATCGCTCAGTGCCATCAGCAGGTGTGAGAGTCGGCTGCTGACCCCAATTGCCCCTGAGGGCTTCTCCATCCCCCCTGCTCCTGAGGGGTGATTGGGGCAGCAGCTGCCACTCGCACCCGCTGACAGCACCAGCCCCGTTCACACCACTGCTGGCGCCGGTCCCAATTGCTCCACGTCGTCAGCAGGTGCAAGTGGGGCCAGCACCATCAGCGCGTGGGAGCAGTGGCAGCAGGAGCGGGGCTGTGGCAAACAGGGGACTGGGGGCCATGGCAGGAGGGGCCAGGCAGGGGTGCAGAGGATGGGCCGAGACCCACTCCTGTGCCCACCGCAGCCTTGCGGCCCACAGTTCCTTTCAAGGTGCACGAATTCGTGCACTGGGCCCCTAGTCAATAATAACCTTGAATGTAAATAGCTTAAATGCTCCAATCAAGAGACATAGGGTAGCTGAATGGATAAGAAAACATGACCCATATATATGCTGTGTACAAGAGATCCACCTCAGAACAAAGGACTCACACAGAATGAAAATGAAGGGATTAAAAAATATTCCAGGCAAATGGATATGAAAAAAAAAAAAGCTGGGGTAGCAATACTCATATCTGACAAAGTAGACTTCAAAGTGAATGCCATAACAAGAGATAATGAAGGTTGCTTCATAATACTAAAGGGATCAACACAACAAGATGCTATAACTCTGGTAAACATATATGCACCCAATACAGGAGCATCCAAATATATAAAAAACTTCTAAGGATTTTAAGGGAGAGATGGACAACAATAAATCATAGTGGGGACCTTAACACCCCACTGGATAGATCTTTCAGACAAAAAATTAACAAGGAAATAGCGATCTTAAATGATATACTAGATCAGATGAAATTAATTGACATTTCAGAACATTTCACCCCAAAGCTACAAATATACATTCTTCTCAAGTGCACATGAGACATTTTCAAAGATAGATCACATATTAGGACACAAACTAAGTCTCTACAAGTTCAAGAAGATTGAAATCATATCAAGCATCTTCTCAGATCACAATGGCATGAAATTAGAAATCAACTACAGTAAAAACACTCAAAAACATTCAAACACCTGGAGGCTAAATAGCATGTTATTAAACAATGAATGGGTTACCAAAGAGATCAGGGAAGAAATTAAAAACTTCCTGTGAACAAATGAAAATGAATACACAACAACCCAAAACCTCTGAGACACAGTAAAAGCAGTCCTGAGAGGGAAGTTCATAGCACAATAGGCCTGTGTAAAAAATAATTAGAAAGAGAAGAACAAGAAAAGACCAGAGTAAGTAGGAGGAAGGAAATAATAAAGACTAGAGTGGAAATAAATGAAATAGAGACTAAAAAAAGATACAAAAGATCAATAAAACAAAGAGGTGGTCCTTTGAAAAGATAAAAAATAGTTCGATGAACCTTTAATCAGACTCATTAAGAAACAAAGGGAGAGAACCCAAATAAACAAAGTTAGAAACAAAAGAGGTGAAGTAACAACTGACCCCACAGAAATACAAAGGATTGTAAGAAAATGAACAACTATATTCCAACAAGCTGGACAACCTGGGTGAAATGGACATATTCATAGAAAAATAAAAGCTTCCAAATCTCAATCAGGAAGAATCAGAAAACCTGAATAGACTGATAACTACTGATGAAATTGAAGCAGTAATAAAAAAATTCCCAGCAAACAGACACCCGAATTTGGACAGCTTCACAGGGGAGTTTTACCAAACATTCAAAGAAGAATTAACACCTATACTCCTCAAACTATTTCAAAAAAAATCCCAGAGGCAGGAATACTTCCAAGCTCTTTATATAAGGCCAGCATTATCCTAATTCCAAAACCAGATAAAGACACTACAAAGAAAGAGAATTACAGGCCAATATCCCTGATGAACACAGATGCTAGAATCCTCAAGGAAACAGTGCTCCTAAACAACACACTAGATCAGATGGAATTAATAGCCATTTTCAGAACATTTCACCCCAAAGCTACAGAATATACATTCTTCTGAAGTACACATGGGACATTTTCAAAGATAGACCCCATGTTAGGACACAAGCTAATTAAAATATGAGAAAATCGGATCCAGCAATGTATTAAAAAGATCATACATCACGACCAACTGGGATTTATTCTGGGGATGCAAGGCTGGTACAATATTCACAAATCAATAAATGTGATGCATCACATAAACAAATTGGAAGATAATAATCACATGATCACATCAATTGGTGCAGACAAAGCATTTGACAAAATCCAACACTTTTTTTAAAAAATAAAAACTCTCAGCAAACTGGGAATAGAAGGATCACACCTCAACATGATAAAGGCCATATATGACAAACCTACAGCCAACATGATACTCAATGGGCAAAAACTAAAACCATTTCTCCTAAGAACAGGAGCAAGACAGGGATGCCTTCTTTCACCACTCCTGTTCAACATTGTTCTGAAAGTTCCAGACACAGTGATCAGACAAGAAGAAAAACTAAAAGGCATCCAAATTGGAAAGGAGGAAGTAAACTCTAATTTTTTCATAGATGACATGATATTGTATCTAGAAAACCTTAAAGACTCCACACACAAAAACTACAAGATTTAATAAATGAATATGGCAATGGAGCAGGATACAAAATCAACACCCCAAAATCGATGGCTCTTTTATACACCAATAATGAATTCGCAGAAAGAGAAACTAAAAAAAAAAAACCCATTTACCATTGCAACAAAAATTAAGATACTTAGGAATAGACTTAACCAAGGAGGTAAAAGACCTGTACTTGGAAAACTAGAGGGCGTTGAAAAAAGAGATAGAGGAAGATATAAATAAGTGGAAGAATATACCGTGTTCATGGATTGGTAGAACCAACATCATTAAAATGTCCATAACTCCCAAGGCAATCTATAGATTCAATGCAATCTCTACTAAAATACCAGCAGCTTATTTCACAGACCTAGAACAAACACTCCAAAAATTTATATGGATCTAAAGAAGAACCCGAATAGCTGCAGCAATCTTGAGAAAGAAGAAAAAAGTTGGAGGACTCACAATTACCAGATTTCAAGTTATACTACAAAGCCACTGTAATCAAAACAGCCTGGTACTGGCACAAAAATAGGCATATAGATCAATGGACCAAATTAGAGAACCTAGAAATTGACCCAAGCCATCATGCTAAATTATTATTTGACAAAGGAGGCAAAAGCATACAATGGAGTCAAGACAATCTCTTCAATAAATGGTGTTGGGAAAATTGGACAGACATGCAAAAAAAAAAAAAATGAAACTAGACCACCAACTGACACCATACACAAGAATAAACTCAAAATGGACGAAAGACTTAAATGTAAGTCGGGAAACCATAAAAATCCTAGAAGATACCATAAACAGCAAAATCTGAGACACATCTTGTAGCAATATGTTTACTGAAACATCGCGTAGGGCAAAGGAAACTAAGGAGAAAATAAACAAATGGAACTGCATCAAAATAAAAAGCTTTTGCCCAGCAAAAGAAACCATCAACCAAACGAAATGGAGCCCACTGTATGGGAGAATATATTTGGCAATGACACATCTGATAAAGGGTTAATATCCAAAATATATAAAGAACTCATACAACTTAACAAAAGGAAGACAAACAATCCAATTAAAAAATGGGCAAAGGTCCTAAATACACACTTCTCCAAAGAGGACAAACAGATGGCGAAGGGACATATGAAAAAATGCTCAAAGTCACTGATCATCTGAGGGATGCAAATTAAAACAACAATGAGGTACCATCTCACACCTGTCAGAATGGCTATCATCAGCAAATGGCAAATGGTAAATATTGGTGAGGATGTGGAGAAAAGGGAACCCTAGTGCACTGCTGGTGGGAATGCAGGCTGATGCAGCCACTGTGGAAAACAGTATGGAGTTTCCTCAAAAAATTAAATATGGAACTGCCATTTGACCCAGTAATCCCACTTCTATGTGTATATCCTAAGAGACCCAAAACACCAATCAGAAAGAATGTGTGCACCCCTGTGTTGATAGCAGCACAATTTACAGTAGCTAAGGTCTGGAAACAGCCCAAGTGCCCATCAGTAGATGAATGGATAAAACAGCTGTGGTACATTTACACCATGGAATACTATGCAGCAGTAAAAAAGAAGGATCTCTTACCCTTTGAGACAGCATGGAGGGGCCTGGAGAGTATCGTGCTAAGAGAAATAAGCCAGTCAGGCAAAGACAAGTATCACATGATTTCACTCACATGTGGAATCTAGTAAACAAAATAAACTGATGAACAAAATAGATCCAGAGACATAGAAGCATGGAACAGACTGATGAATTTCAGAGGGATGGTGGAGGTGAGGGGGAGAGGGTGATTAACCGGGGAACTTATCTGCATAATGAATAGCCCATGGGCACAGACAATAGTGTGGTAAAGGCCTGGGAGGGGCAGGTGTGGGGTGGAGGGCGTCAATGGGAAAAAAAACAAAGGGGCATCTGTAATACTTTCAACAATAAAGATAAAATTTTTATAAAGAAAATACTTCAGCCGAAACCGGTTTGGCTCAGTGGATAGAGCGTCTGCCTGCGGACTGAAAGGTCCCAGGTTCGATTCCGGTCAAGGGCATGTACCTGGGTTGCGGGCACATCCTCAGTAGGAGATGTGCAGGAGGCAGCTGATTGATGTTTCTCTCTCATCGATGTTTAATACTTTAAGCAATTAAAAAAAAAAGAAAAGAAAAGAAACATTGATGAGAGAGAAACATCGATGGAATATCGATGGTAGGAATATGCCTTATTTCTAACTCTCTATCTCTCTCCCTTCCTCTCTGTAAAAAATCAATAAAATATATTTTAAAAAAAAGAAAATACTTCAAACAATTTTATGCCAAAAAATTGGACAGTCTGGAAAAAATTGATAAAATCTTAGAAATATACAATCTTCCAATACTGAATCAAGAAGAAACAGCAAATCAGAACAGATCAATTACTATAAATGAAATCAAATTAATAATTAATACACTCCTAACCAATAAAAGTCCTGCACCAGATGGCTTCACAAATGAATTATACCAAACATTCAAAAAAGAATTAACACCTAGGCCCTGTCTGGTGTGGCTCAGTTGGTTGGAACATCCTCCTGTACACCGAAAGGCTGCGAGTTCGATTCCTGGTCAGGGTGCATACCTAGGTTGTGGGTTTGAACCTTGGTCAGGGTGTGTACAGAGACAACTGATTGATGTTTCTCTCTCACATGGATGTTTCTCCCCCTGCTCCCTCTCTCGCTTTTTTTCCCTCTATCCCTCTCTCCCTTTCCCCCACCCTTCCTCTCTCCCTTCAATTCTCTCTGAAAATCAATAAAAAATTAATAAAAAAGAAATCAGTTGCATTTTTGTTGTTGTTGCTAATCCTCACCTGAGTATATTTTCCCATCAATTTTTAGAGAGAGTAGAATGGAGGGGGAGAGACAGAGAGAGAGAAACATTGATATGAGAAAGACACGTTGATTGGTTGCCTTCTGCATGTCCCCGGACCAGGACTGGAGATCGAGCCTGCAACCAAGGTATGTGCCCTTGGCTGGAGGTGAAACTGTGCCCTTCAGTCTGGGTGCTGATGCTATAGCCACTGAGCCAAACCAGCTAGGACTCAGTTGCTTTTTTTACACCAACTAGAGGCCCGGTGCACGAATTTGTGCATGGGTGGGGTCCCTCGGGGTGGCCTGGGGGGATCGGGCTGAAACCCACAGTCCAACACCGCCTGCTGCTCCTGCCTGCTGCTAGGGACGAAATCGGCTGCGGTGCTCAAGGCCGCGGTGCCCAAGGCCAATTTCCAGGAGGCTGGCAGAGCTGTCGGGATCATGCCGGTGGCACTGGGTCTTCAGTGCCTGGCCCGTTCTCCAGAGATTGGACCTGCAGGACTACAGAGGGAGGGAGTGGCTGCTGCCCAGCTAGTGAGCCACCAGAACGGGTCGGTCAGCTGAGCGGCACTCCCACTGGTGGGAGTGCACTGACCACGAGGGGGCAGCTCCTGCACTGAGCGTCTGCCCCCTGGTGGTCAGTGCATGTCATAGTGACCGGGTCATTCAGTCGTCTAGATCATATATATATATATATATATATATATATATATATATATATA
>NW_005871664.1:359874-361279 GCF_000147115.1 Myotis lucifugus
TGCCCCCCCAACCCTCCCAGCTTCCGTTGCAGTTTGACAATCTGTTTGAGGCAGCTCTGCCTCTGTATCTATTATTGTTCAAAAGTTTATAATGGTCTCTATTATCCATGAATGAGTGAGATCATGTGGTATTTTTCCTTCATTGACTGGCTTATTTCACTTAGCATAATGCTCTCCAGCTCCATCCATGCCGTCTCATCGATGTTTCTAACTCTCTATCCCTCTCCCTTCCTCTCTGTAAAAAATCAATAAAATATATATATTTTTTAAAAGGGAATTAATTAGCAGAGATATTTTAATATTGCTATTTGCCCTTTCTCTATAATAGAAGTGTGAGAGATGAAAGGAAATTAGTAAAATGTATATGAAAATCATATATAAATTTATTAATAAATAAACAGTAACAAAAGGATATAACAACAACAGAGGCATGATATAAAAATGACAAAAACATGATATGAAAACAACAAAAACATGATATACAAACAGTGATGCAAACAATGACTGATAAAGTGATTAATCTTATTCTAATATCTCCCTGTACACCACATTAAGAGTGAAAACACTTTCAGAGTGCTTGACTAATTTCCCTTGTGATGAAGTACTTAGAACTTTAACTGTAACATCACATGCTCTTCAAACTCGAGAGAAAGCAACATATAACTGACCACGTGCAAAAATGGGTTTAGGTAGGAATATGCCTACTCTGTCTAGAGTTTGTCCTTGTGATTAATTAATAGTCATTACAAATGCTGGCATCACGGGAAACCGTCGTTGAATCAATTTAAATGGAAGGCCAGTGTCAGATGGGGACAAATTAATTCTTGGAATCAGAACAGCCACTCCCTCTGCAGATCCTGTTAATACTTCAGCTTCGATAATGTTAGGACGTAATCTTTTGATAATAAATCTGGTACCATTACAAAGACCCCATTTACTATTAAGATTTCTCAATAGCATGATGATTGCACCCACTTTCAATTATAATTTATGACATAGCATTCTCGATGGAGTAATACTATTAAGAAATTTGATGGGCCCTAACCGGTTTGGCTCAGTGGATAGAGCGTCAGCCTGTGGACTTGAGGGTCCCAGGTTCGATTCCGGTCAAGGGCATGTACCTTGGTTGTGGGCACATTCCCGGTGGGGAGTATGCAGGAGGCAGCTGATCGATGTTTCTAACTCTCTATCCCTCTCCCTTCCTCTCTGTAAAAAATCAATAAAATATATTTAAAAAAAAAAGAAATTTGATGGGAAAATTTTCCTTTTCAGCATCATCTGTGGAATCAAATATGTGTGAAAATCTCCATCAAGTATATCCAAATTTTCTTCATTTAATTTTTGAACATGCTCATTTTTTGGGCAAAGAATTGCACGTTTAGATATATTTTTAATATTATCTATA
>NW_005871664.1:361440-364128 GCF_000147115.1 Myotis lucifugus
CTCTCTGTAAAAATCCATAAATATATTTCAAAAAAAAGAATTTGATGGGAAATTTCCCTTTCAGCATCATCTGCGGAATCAAATATGTGTGAAAATCTCCATCAAGTATATCCAAATTCTCTTCATTTATTTTGAACATGCTCATTTTTGAGCAAAGAATTGCACGTTTAGATATATTTTTAATATTATCTATAGCAGTGGTTCTCAACCTTGGCTGCACATTAGAATCACCTGGGAATCTTTTTAAAATCCTGATTCCTGGGCCTCATCCTCTGGTAATTATTTCTTTGTTATGGGGTGGGGCTGCAACATTGGTAACAAAGAAACAGAATTAAAACTTTGTTGTGGGGAGCTGCTACAGTGTTTTGGACAGCTTCAAGCCTTGGACTGATGAGAGGGCACAGTCCTCTCATTGCCACGTGCAAGTCCAAGCTTGGAGGGCAGGGCCCTCCCAGCACAATTATAGCCAACAGCTATAGTTGTAAGCTTGAACCTATGGTCCGAACATGTGGCCCCAGGTGCCTGAGTGATGTGGGCTTGATAGAGTTCAGGTGCATGTAGTTGAGTAGGATTGAAACCCAGGAGAATGTTGTAAACATCTTGGTCACGCCCTTACTTTGCCTTGTAGCATCTGCTATAAAATAAAGGCATGGCTGTGGGCGTGGTCGCTGTCTCTCAGAGAAGCAGTGTCCCACCGAGACCCCACTCAGGTTCACCCCTGGCCGTGCTGGAGTGCAGCACACTTTAGAAAGATCTGCCTCCACGCTCCCATGGCGGGTTCCTGCCTCAAACCCCACCCTTACAGGAAACAGCTCCGGGAAACAGCTTGGGGGAGGGTGCAGCCGTTGCCAAGACAACCCCTGCAGGACTGACTTCCTCCCACTTGGTCACGGCGGTTCTTCTGGATGTGATGAACACCACCCATGGTTTTTATATAAGTAGATATTTCCAACTATCAGATGAGAAATTAAGAAAACAATCCCATTTACAATTGCATTTTTTAAAATACCTATGAATAAATTTAACCAAGGAGAAGACCTGTACTCAAGAAAATATAAGATACTGAAGAAGATACATATAAATGGAAGCTTATACTGTGCTCATGGGTAGGAAGAATTAACATATTTAAATGTCCATACTACCCAAAGCAATCTATGGATTCAATACAATCCCTATCAAAATACCATGATAGTTGTCACAGAACTAGAACAAAAAATTTAAAATTTATATGGAACCACAAGAGCCCTCCAAAAGCATGGTACCACTGGTATAAAACAGATCAGAGGGACAGGATAGAGCCCAGAAATAAATCCACACCTCTATAGTCAACTAAGCTATGACAAAGGAGGCAGGAATATACAATGAGGTAAAGACAGTCTCTTCAATAAATGGCTCTGGGAATACTAGATAGGTACATGCAAAAAGTGAAACTAGACCACTTTCTTACACCATATACAAGAATAAACTAATGGATTAAAGACTTAAATATAAGACTCAAAACCATAAAATTCCTGGGAGAAAACATAAGTAGTAAATTCTTTGGCATTTCTCTTAATAGCATTTTTTGGGATATGTCTTCTCAGGCAAAAGAAACAAAAGAAAAAATAAACAAATGGGACTACATCAAACTAAAAAGCTTTTGCACAGTAAATGAAACCATCAACAAAATTAAAAGGCAACCCACTGAATGGGAGAACATATTCGCCAATGATACATCTGATAAGATGTTAATATCCAAAAATACATAAAGAATTTATACAACTCAACACCAAAAAAATAATCCAATTAAAAAATAGGCAAAGGATCAGAACAGACACTTCTCCAAAGAGGACATACAGATGGCCAAGAGACATATAAAAAGATGCTTAATGTCACTAGTGATCAGAGAAATTAAAATTAAAACAACATTGAGCCCTGGCCAGGTGGCTCAGTTGTTTGGAGCATCGTCCCGTACATCAATAGTTTGCTGGTTTGGTTCCCTGTTAGGGCATATATGGGAGGCAACTGATCAATGTCTCTCAGTCTCTCTCTCTCTTCCCCCCTTCCTCTTTCCCTAAAATCAATTAAAAACCATATCCTCAGATGAGGATTAAAAAGAAAAAAAATACACTGACATATCACCTCACACCAGTCAGAATGGCTATCATCATTAAATCAAGAAACAACAAGTGTTGATAAGATAGTGGAGAAAAGGGAATCCTTCATATATAAGTGAGATCATATAATATTTGTCTTTGTCTGTCTGACTTATTTCACTGAGCATAATGCCCTCCAGGTCCATCCATGCTGTTGCCAATGGTAAGATATCATTCTTTTTTAAGGCTGAGTAATATTTCATTGTATATATGAAGCACAACTTTTTCATCCACTTGTCTATTTTCTTCAGATAAACACCCCAGAATTTGAATTGCTGGGTCATAAGGTAGTTCTATTTTTAATTTTCCACGTTGTTTTCTGCAGTGGCTACACCAATTTGTAATTTCACATACAATGCATAAGAGTCCCTTTTATTTAACCGACCCGAAGGGGTGTCCCGGGACCCGGCCTGGCTGCCTGGCCGTCAGAAGAGGGTTGGCCCGTGTTTGGCAGAGCTTGTCTCCCTGGTGGGAGTGGGAGCCTCTACTTCGCACAGGTGGGCGGAAGCTCGTGCGAGGCAGTTAGAAAGCACTGTGGCCAGGATCCAGACCA
>NW_005871664.1:364228-385470 GCF_000147115.1 Myotis lucifugus
CGAGCCGCAGTTTGCCGAGCCGCAGTTTGCCAACCACTGCCCTAGCCCAATTTGGCTCAGTGGATAGAGCATGGGCCTGCCGACTGAAGGGTCCTGGGTTCAATTCCAGTTATGGGCACTTGCCCAGGTTGCAGGCTCAATCCCCAGTGTGGGGTGTGCAGGAGGCAGCTGATCAATGCTTCTCTGTCATCATGGATGTTTCTATCTCTCTCTCCCTCTCCCTTCCTCTCTGAAATCAATAAAAATGTGTTTTTTAAAAGAAATAATTTATTGTATTTGCTTGCATAAATTCTTATTACTAAATGAATGTTCTAAAGACTATAATCTCCAAGAGCATACAATGCCCTGATATAATCATCCCACTTGCTATCTTAAAGGTTATGTTAGAGATAAAAGCAAACCTCTTTTCCAGGGCGTCGTCAGGTCTCAGTCCTGCTGGTCACTCACAGCAGCGCACATGGCTCCCTTCACGCTGCTCAGGCCCGTGCTTCCAGCAGGATGGCGTGCCTGTTGAGGTGCCTCTCCGAGCAGCGGGTATTGTTAGAGATTTGGTTTTGCTAAAATCTTGGGGAAAAAACATTGTGATGATCAGCTTGAGCTCAAATGGATGAAGCCCTACCAGGTTCTTTTAATAACCCATCCCTTTGATAAATCTATCCAGTTCTTTGTGTGTGTTAATCCTCACTTGAGGATATCTCTTCCATTGATTTTGAGAGAGAGAGAGAGAGAGAGAGAGAGAGAGAGAGAGAGAGAGAGAGAAGAGAGTGGAAGAGATAGAGAGAGACATCGATGTGAGAAACATCAATTGGTTGCCTACTGCACGTGCCCCGACCGGGCCAGGGATGGAGCCTGCAAACAAGGTACGTGGCCTTGTCCACAGAATCGAACCCACAACCCTTCAGTCCACAGGCTGACGTTCTAACCATTGAGCATCACCAGCCAGGGGCTGATCCAGTTCTTCTTAAGAACTCCCAGGATGTTCTCACCACCAACAAAAATCCGTTCCAGAAATCAAAAGGATGTTCCTGTTCTGGCCACAGACACGCCCCAGCAGTCTCACTCATCAACCCCTCACAGATCTCAAGTTACAGTTTAGGCGACAAAGCATAAGCCACGCACAGCTCACCTCTGAGCGCCTTCCCTTTACCTGCCTGCATTTCCAACCCCGCACCCGCCTTCGACCACCTCCTCCGCACCCACACAACTCAATTCGCTTCCTCTACGTTTATTTAACCGACCCGAAGGGGTGTCCCCGGGACCGGCCTGGCTGCCTGGCCGTCAGGAAGAGGGTTGGCCAGTGTTTGGCAGAGCTTGTCTCCCTGGTGGGGAGTGGGAGCCTCTACTTCGCACAGGTGGGCGGAGGCTCGTGCGCGGCAGTTAGAAAAGCACTGCGGCCAGGATCCCAGACCAAGAGCGCCAGCGAGGCGCTCCCGCAAGCCTTGTTCCCTCTGCACGCACCCCGCCCCCCCTTCCGCCTGTGGACAGTGCCTGCGGGCACCGCAGCGGCACACGTTGGTGGGTAGGGAGAACGCCATTGCACTTGTAATTAGAGGAGAGACTCTCAAGAAGAGAGGAATTCACCCAAATCTGTAGGCATTGCAGCTAAATCTGATGGCGAATAGGTGGCTGGCTTCTTAGCCATGAGAGGCTGTTTAAAGTTTAATCTGAAAATTCTTTAGGAGAATTCTAGCTAAGCAGATTTAAAGGGGCCTGTGTGTGTAATCACTATTCTTGCTGGACTTATACATATAAGCCGGCCACGTTTATTGAAACCAGATGTTGCCAATAAATGAGCTTTACGTTGGCCCTCTTTGGACAGACGGGATGATTTTAGAGACATGACGGCGTTTCAGTAGGAGCCATAACACTCCTTTGTGGAGAGTAGATTCTAGACTGCCATTGTCTTTTGAGTTTTCTTTTATTTTCTGCTTGAAAACTGGACTGGATTCTGAATTCTTCTAGTGACTTGGAATCACTGAGAACTAAAAATTACCTTTTCCTGAACCTTGAAATTGCAAACTGCAGATAGCTGACCTGATACACATTTCAGAGAAATTGCCACAACAGTTCATGCTTGAACAACCTGCGACTGAAGCTGCAAAGCCACACAGAGTCCCTGAGCGCTGATCACACACCAGAGACGTTTCAAGTTGCAAAGGGAGCTTCCAGTCTCACACCCGGACACTGGCTTCTCATTTTCTCTGATCATTAACTTGGTTTTCTTTCGTTTTCATAAATCTTTTCAAATATTGGTGGCATGGCATCTCACCTGCACAGGCAGGTGTGTGGCCGTTCTGTGCTCACGCGCTAAGGCTGCAGCAGACCCCCAGTGTCTGTGGCCTGGGGGTCCTTGGACAGAGGACTGCTTCCCATCGCTTGTTAGCGGAGCAAGGAAATGTTCGCACCGCGACCAGCTCATCATGGCTTGGGTCCTCGGGACACAACAAAGGCTCTTCATTCTCTGTCTCGTATGAGCCACAGGTGCGCTGGCCTGCGGCTCCCGCTCCTTGCGGACGTCTCTGCTGGTAAGTTCAACACCCAAAGTGCCCGCTCTGAGGCTCGGGGACCATCGTGAAGAGCCACATCAGAGGAGCACAAACACAAATCCAGCTCCATCTTAAAGCGAACCCTCCTCTTAATTGCATCTGGACCCGGTTGGCTATTTCCCTCAAGACTGAGGAGTGGCCGAAACCGGTTTGGCTCAGTGGATAGAGCGTCGGCCTGCGGACTCAAGGGTCCCAGGTTCGATTCCGGTCAGGGGCATGTACCTGGGTTGCGGGCATACCCCCGGTGGGGGATGTGCAGGAGGCGGCTGATCGATGTTTCTCTCTCATCGATGTTTCTGACTCTCTATCTCTCTCCCTTCCTCTCTGTAAAAAATCAATAAAATATATTTAAAAAAAAAAAAAAAGACTGAGGAGTGAACAACAAAAGGGGGAACTAGCAGCAGAATCAGCTCCACATGGGCCTGTCCTGTTTGACCAGGTGCTGAGTGATTTCTCAGAGATGACAGACCACACCACAAGCCATGCAGCCGAAGGTTGCAGCCAAAGGTTGCAGATGAAAGAATTCTGGCCACCAGCGGCCCCGGAGCCAAAGCTGCCCCCCTCCCCCGCCCCCGCAGGTGCACACAGAACAAAGGGCCCCGCAGATACACACACAGGACCCTGGAACCCTTGCAGAAGCCAAGGGCCCGCTGTTCAGGAAGATCTGGTGTTGGCACTCCTTCACCATCAATGACCAAGCTCCGAGGGGCAATACCTCGCCAGCACTTCCGCATGCCTGCTCCTTCCTGCCCCTCAAAACCTTCGGCCTGGCCCAGCCGGCAAGACAGGTTTGAGGCATCACCAGGTCTCCCTCTTGTTGGTTGTCACCTTTCTGGTTAATAAGCCTTTCCTCGCTCCACACCCTGAAGCCGAGTTCTGGCCTTTTGAGGCGTCGGGCACGTGGCTCCAACCCAGCAACATGAGGTCAGTGTGCCCCCGCTGTGGGGGTGTTGATCCGGCCACTTAGTTAGTGGGGTCTGTCCGGTTCCTTCATTGAACTTATTTTTTTCCCTTTATGATTAATAAACATTTGGGAGGAGATACTTTGCAACTGCACAAATCTTGTTTCTTCTTAAACACTGCCCTCCATAGATGGAGAGCTAGACTGAGTGGCACATCCGTACAATGGAATGTTACTCCGTCTTAAAAAGGAAGGGAGTCCTGACACATGCTCCCGTGTGGTGAGTCTTGAGGACATCACAAGCGAAATGAGCCAGTCATGCAAGAACAAATACTGTGTGATTGCACCTAGATGAGGTGCTGACGGTGGTCAGAGTCATAGACAGAAGGGAGAATGGTGTTGCCAGGGCCGGGGGTGGAGAGGACGGGAGTTAGTGTTTCATAGAGGAGACTCTAAGTTCTGCCAGATGAACACTGTTGTAGGGGTGATGGCAGCATGACAATGTGACTATATTCAATGCCACTAAACTGTACACATAAAAAGGGTTAAAAGGATAAATTTTGTTAGGTAAATTTTACCACAATCAAAAATTAAATCTGTTTCTAAAATTAGCCAGGTATTCTAACTGCCGCGTTGTTTTGGTGCTGCTTTATGGAGTGTTCAATGCGATACCATCGTGACCAGACGATTAATCTCACTGGGTTTAAGGCAGAATCCTGGCCAGTTTCGTCTTGTCCACAGGCCTAGGTCCACCTGCTGGCAGGAGACCCTCATTGCAAGCCAAGTGCACGGCTTTCTTCTGCTCCGGGGGCCAGAGAGCGCTGGCCAGTGCCTCACCCAGGCGCTTGGCACCCGCACCACGGAAGGCGGTCCTTTGCTTTGACGCAGCTCAATTCCACCTCCTCCTCCCCTCCCCCCCAAAGGAAAGGGACTAGGAGGGCCAGAGAGAGGTGCTCCCCGTGCCCACCGCCAGCACGTCTCTCTGCCTCTGCCTGTGGGAACAAAGCAAACAGAGGTTCAGGGGAGACACACAAAAGAGGAGGCTGGTGGGTGCCAACCTGCCGCTCACCTTGCTGCTGGCAGGAGGCCTCTGGGAGCTGAAGTCCTCCCCGTGCACTGCAGCTGCGCGCAGCCCGGGTCACAGGCGCCCTGGGCCAGGCTCCCAGGAGGCTCCTGACGGCCCCCCAGCTTTTCGCACAGAAAACAGCTTGAGGCACCGGCGGCCCTCGGGCTTCCCGGGAGGGCATGAGGCTGGCGCACCGACAACACTGTGTTGGTGCCAGGCCCTCTCGAGCGCCTGGCACCAGGGCGGTGGCCCGTGTCAGTGCTCAAGGTGAGGCCAGGGTGGGACCCGTGGTTTGGGGAAAGTTACCAAGTTTTGGGGCCTCGGCCTTGCCTGTGAAATGAGGCTAACGATGGACACTCCCTCTTCCTGGGACGGACCAGAGGTCGCAGGTGCAGCTGGCCGGAGGCTCAGAGCTTAGCGGGGACTCACTGAGCCCCAGCTGTTAGGAAAAGCAGAGCTTTATGAGGTTAGTCCATCAAGAAGCCACTTTCAGGTGCTAATTTGTGAATGTCCTGTGGAAGCAGCTGAGGGGGGACCCCCCCCCACCGCCCCCAGCCCTCCAGGCGGAGGCACTCCGGCAGCCGGGCAGACCAGGAGGCAGCGGGCCTCCCTGTCATGATGGGCGGTTTGAATCATGGAAGTTGCATCAAGAGGTCAATCCTGCCCTGGCCAGTGTGGCGCAGTGGATAGAGCGTTGACCCGAGTACTGAAGGGTCCCAGGTTTGATTCTGGTCAAGGGGCACGTACCTCGGTTGCAGGCTGGATCCCTGCCTCTGCTCAGGTGCATGCAGGAGGCAACCAATCAATGTCACTCTCACATCCATGTTTCTCTCTCTGTGTCTCTTCCCCTCCCTTCCATGCTCTCTCTCTCAAATAAAAAATAAAAAAAATAGATAGATAAATAAATAATGAAAAAAAATATCCTTGGGTGAGGATTAACAAAAAAAGGAAAGAGAGGCCGATCCTGAGCAGACTCTTCAAATGCCCCCTCCATGGAGATCACCTAAATCTCCGGGCACTGCCCACCTGTCCGCGCCTGGCTCTCCACAGTCCCTGCTTTTCAGATGAGTCTCCCTAACGCCCCTACAAATCCTCAACCACTTTGAGTCCTCAGCTGGGGGGGGGGGGACGTAATAAGAACAGAGCCACAGCTGCTGTTAGAGAAGACCAGAGAAAAACCTAGCAACCTTAGAGAAATGGAGTTACACAGCTTTATTACGCCGGCGGACTCAGGGAAGTTGCCTCTCAAATTCTGAGTAAACCAATATGGTGGAAGCCCCTCTTTTATCCTCTTTTGGTGTCTTTGTCCCCCAAATATGGGTTATACTTCCGGATCTTTCGCAGGCTTTGCAAAAAGCCCCAGGTGTTGGGGGTCTTGAGATCATACCTAAGGGCCTGGCCTGGCGCCAGCGCTGATAACCCCCCTCTGGGGGCTGTGTCATGGTTTATGGCCTCTGTAAGATGTGAGCATTCAGGTTACAGGTCTTGCAAGACCAGTTTGTGGAGAAAGGGGCTATGACTTAATTGTAGGTTATCAAGAATGTACACTGGGCTTGCTGGCACAGATTCAGATTGCTAGCCCCCCCGCCCCCCCCAGGTATCAGGGTTACATTGGAATTAGCCTTTTAGCCTTCTCACTGCTAACAATTGTTCACCTCACTAATAATTACAGGTGAGAAGCTTCCCCACAGACCCTGGGCCCCGGCGGCTGACCGGCTGTAACAGATAAGACGCCTCGCTGGGTCCAGGACTCAGGAAAGAAATGCATGTTGAGAACAGACCAAGGGCAGGGCACGCTGTGACTCGGTGGCTGTGCCGAACCCTGACCCCCTCCGGAGTTTCTCTCAGGGACGCTGACCATCCTCCGGGCCCAGGCGGCTGAGCTGTGTGTCCCATCACAGGTTAGCCCCCTTGTTCGGGGCTCTGAGCTCCTGAAGGCCGGGGACCCTCCCTCCCCTTTCCCTGTCACACTCGCAGCTGCATGTGGCTGTCTCTCCCGCGAGTCTGTAACCCGCCAGCTGTGAGGGGGTCAGAGCAGGACTCCCCATGCTGCCGGCAGGATTGGGATAAACGCTCAGATGGGATCCAACCCTATCTCTGCTGAATTTGGCTCAAGTAGTGACAGGCGACCTCGGACCCACCGTGTCTGGTTTCACAACCATTTTCTGTCCAACGCCTGGGCCCTCCCCAGGGAGCCTCCTGCAGGCACCTCTCCATCCTGGGCAGTCACTGGTGTGTCCTTTCCACCTGAGGATCCGCCCCAGGATCCATCCATTCGCCAGGCGCTCTTCCGGGAAGCTTCCCAAAGGACGCCATCTCCCCCCTCTCCCACTGCCCAATCCGGTAACGGAGAGAAACGCTGTGCACGTTAGCGCCTGGCACACCAGCAGCATCTGCACGGCTCGGAAACCCCATGCACACAGGCTTTTGTGACTGGCTGGCTTGGGCTCAGGGCATGTCCTCAGGACTCCCTCCATCTTCTAGTCCTTTCGGCCGTTTTCCTGGGCCTGTGGAACCCAGCAGTCCTGGGAGGTGTGGCAGGGCAACGTGACCATGTGGGCAGGAGAGGCACATTCCCAAAGGAAGGGGATGCTAGGACGGCCCGTGGAAACAGCAACAGTCCACTCCCATCACCTCACTGCCCGGCCCAGCTCTCTCTCCGGGGCAGTCCTGGACTCCTCAGGGTCAGGGTCCGTTTCTCTGCTCTGATAGCAGAGAGTAAGCAGAAACGAGGGCCTCATCCTGCCTCTACTTGCATACCTTCTGTGACAGGGAGCTCATTACCCCCGGACGTGATTCCTCTGTGGACATGGTCTCCCTCTGTGACTGTCACTCACTGGGCCAGTCCTGCCTAAAATCAAAGAACCCCGATCACCGTCGCCATGTTTCTCCTCCCTCCCTCCCTCCCTTTGGGCCGGGCTGGCTGTGCAGGGCCATGGCCCAGGGGAGTGCTGGGTCCCGTCTTTTGGCCTGCGAACCTTAACCAGACCCACTGCCTTTGCGGACGGCCCTCTGTTTTCCCTTGCCTAAAATAGCACTTCCTTCTGGGGGGCGCAGGGTGGTGAGGAGCCAAGAAAGGGGTGTGGCCAGGCACCCAGAGGCGGCCTGGCTTGGAAACATTCCCGGGAGGTCAGTGCTGACGTCAGCCACACCTCAGGCAGGGCCCTTCCGGGCCACTGACCCAGCATGAGCCGAGGCAGGCGGGCGGGCGGGCGGGCGGACTGAAACAAGGCCCGGATAATGAATGCCTGCGGACCGGCTTTCTTCTCCAAGAATTTGTCGTTGTTGTGCAGATAAGGCTGCTGCCTGCTATCCCTTTCCACGTCAGAATGAGGTGGCAGACAGCGGGCACTGTTGGGTCGTATTAAATGAGATACATGGCTCTGTAAGATGACAAATTGTTTCCTCTCGCAGTTGCATGAGCAATCTCAAACTTCAGAGACGAGTTTGGAGGTGTCCGCCCTCGCTTTCGGTTCTGGCCCTGGTCTCCCGGCCAGGCTAGCTCCTGTCTGAGGAGTCACCTTCCAGGCGCCCCTCCCGCCTCCTCCCCTGCCTCTGTGGGAGCCGGCCTTGCCTTTTCCATAAACAAGGGTTTTCATTGCATCCAGAGTTGCATTCAGATCAGCCCCTCCCAGACGCTCCCTGCCCCTCCCCCCCCGCCCGGCAGGGTTGACGCAGCACGGGAGCCCCTCTCCCGGGCTCTGCCTTGCTCTTCAGGGGCTGTCCCCCAAGAAGGACAATTGCACAGCTGAGGAAATTACACGGGGCTCCGGGAGCCGACAGTCCCTTCCCAGTTCTCGATGGCCTCACCCCCTGCGCTGGTCGCCTTGCCGTTCCCAGACCGGAGGGAGCTGTGCTCTGGGCCCTCACCCGGCCTGGCGGCAGCGCGGGCTGGGGAGGGTGCGGGAAGGGGGTGCGGGCTCCTCTGAGTACGGGAGTGTGAACCTAATCCCAGAGCGGGGCTTGGGGGCACGGTTGGAGGAGGAAGGGTGCAGGGAAGGTCATTCGCTCTATTGGAATTCTTTTTCTTTAAATTAAATCTTGATTGCTGAAAGTATTACATATGTCCCCTCCCCCCGCCCCCCTCCCCGCTCCCCCATGGACCCCTTCTAGCCCCCCTGCCCTCAATCGGAATTCCTTTGTCAGCTGCCCCACCCCAGCCCCAGGACTCCAGTGGCGCTCCTGCAGGGCAGCCTGGGCCCAGCGCTGGTCTCAGTCCGGGCCTTGCTCCTGAGCACGAAGGAGGGGCTGCCGGGTTCTGAGACCCGCCCCGAGGCTGCCTGCTTCGCCCGCCCAGGACAGACAGGGTCTCCGGACCAGGACTGCTAGGGTGGGCCGGGTGTTTCCCATGCTCACCAGAGCCCGGGTGCTGACTGTGGGCCTGGACAGCGTGTGCCGCGTGTGTCACCACTGAGACTTGCTAGAAATGCAAACTGTCAGGCCCCACTGAACCTACTCAATTGGAATCTGCATAGTAATGTCCCTGACCCCTCTCCATCCCAGGGGAGGCAGAGCCGAGAACCCCGTGAGCAATGAATATGCTCAGCTGTTAGATCATGGAGGCTGGAGATATAGGCAGAGGCTTTATTTATTATTTTTTAGAGAAAGGAAGGGAGAGAGAGCGAGAGAGAGAGCGCTGTTGCTCTATTTATTCATGCATCCATTGGTTGATTCTTACATGTGCCCTGATTAGGGATTGAACCCACAACCTTGACGTATCAGGACGACACTAACCAACTGAGCTATCTGGACAGGGCTGGCACACTAGCAGGCTTTAGTTAAACGTTTCCATGGCTTTGGTGTTCATGTAGCTTATAGTCAGAGATTTCAAAAGCCTGTGAGTCATGTTCCAAAGGCCTGCGGGTAAAGCAAGTTCCGGGAGAAGCCCTGTGAGCACACCTTGCTTGAGAAATAGAAAAATATCGCTAGTCAAGTGCAAAGCAACAGCCTAAACAATAACAGAGGTCGCAAGAGGTCTCATTTCTGCTTTGCTTTAAAGATAACGTCACTAACACACAGTTAGGAGATATTTTACAGAATCTTCAACCCAGCACCCCTTGTTTTCACAATTTAGTTATAAGTTGCCAACGTGGTGGCTCTGTGAAGCGGTGGGAGGTAACTTCAGGGTCTCGAGAATTTATGAGTTTGTTTTGCAGAAGGAAAGACGTCTCCAAGGCCAGCTGCTGACGCCCAGGAGCCTGTGACTGCAGAATCGCAGGCTCCTCGCTCAGTTCTCTGAAGCCCCCACCCCGGTCTCAGCTGCATGAAAACTCCCGACTTCTGCTTTGGGGGAAGATGGACAGGAGGCACCATCAGGTCCCACCTTCTCGGTTTGCACCTTCTCAACCAATAAACCTTTCCTCATGCTCCCAACGGTGACGTTTGGCGTCTGGGCCTCTGGAAGCAGCAGGCACAGAGCTTTGGTAGCGTCCAGAAGCTGCTCTGCTGGAATCCAGGCTCGGGCAAAGCTACTGTTCTATTCAGAACCCTGAACCCAGCCAGGTCCCCTGTGCACGCACCTGAGCAAGGATGGTGTCGTGGGCAGAACTGTCCAGGCACCTGTGCCGTCCCAGAGCCCGGGAGGTGACCTTCTTAGGAAATAGGGTCTTTGTAGATGTAATGACTGAAAGGGCGAGGACCACACCCTCCATCGTACCGTGTCCTCCATTTTGGGGCAGACATGTGCTCAGGAAAGCACCTTCTTCCCGGAAGCCCAGGCCTCTGCTGGCCACGCCTGGGATTTCTTTAAACTAACCAATGACAATCCAGGGACATGCACGCCGTACAGATGACCACATCCTATGTAACAGGACCCGGCTTGCGCCTGGCCAATAGGCAGGGCCCACAGTCCCCTCACTCCACCCCCTATTAAAACCCTGTGTTTCCCACACCAGCCCTCTCTGCTTCCTGTCGCTGCGTCGGCCAGGAAGGGGAGGCGAGCTAGCTCAAAAATAAAGGATCCTTTGCTTTCGCATCGAACATGGCTGGCTCCCTGTTGGTCTGTGGGGATCTTGAAATCTGGGCATAACAATGACCACCTGTGGGGTGAGATCGCCATGGGTGGTCTGAGGGGCCCTCCCTCCAACGGCAGCGCCCTCACAAGAGACAGAAGAGGAGACCCCGACATCGAGGAAGGCGCTTGGAGACCAGGCAGAGGGAGGGCCCTCCCCCAGAGCTCAGAGCGGGCGCAGCCCTGCCCACACCTCAATCTCTGACTCTGGCCTCCAGAGCTGTGAGAGAACAAATTTGTGTCATTGTCAGTCGCCCAGTTTGTGGCCTTTTCCAACTATGAAAGAGAAGGGTGGCCGAAGGAACTCAAGAAAGAAGCAATGGCCTGATCAAATCCAAGTTACAGCAATCTTAGCTTTGTTCCCAGAATGAACTGCCTTTTCCCCTCATTTCCTTATTTCCTTTTAATGCTCCATGAAACCCACGTACAGCTGAGAGCAGGGTGCGTGGGCTCGCATGGCTAGCTAGTCAGCAGACCATCGAGACCTCCAGGAGCGCTCCTTCGGTTTCCAGACATAGGCATTTTATTTGTACCTAACTCCACCTTGTTGGAAATTACTGCTTAAAGCAGCTATGAGACAATGAAACCGAGTCATATATTAACTGCTTAAGTGCCACTTAAAAACAGGCTTTATTTAGCAAGCAACCCCATCAGGACTGAGTTTGCTGAGCTTAGATGACATGCATTAGATTAATATAAAGCAGCTATCTTAGTACTGGATTTGAAGGGACAGAAACGCTAACGGCTTTGGAGCGTCTGGATAATTTCATTGTTTCTTTTTAAAAGGTTTTCAGGATTCAAAGACAAAGATTCAGGGCAGCAGTTATCAGCTCTGGCTCACTGGGGATCACTGAGAAATAGCAGTGTTTCAGCCTCTACCAAGCCAGGAACCAGAATTTCCTGGAGCCTCTAGGAAATACCCACCTTGGCTGGCAGAGCCTACGCCCTGTGCCAGACCCTGCTCCCAGCCGCCCATGTAGCCAGGGCGCAGGCGTGGGCCCAGGGCTGGCCAGGCAGGCACACCTCTGTGTCGGCCTGTGAGGCAGGGAGGGCACCAGGGCCCGTTCTGCGGTGAGGACCGCATGTCGGGTGCACCCAGTGTTGCCCGTGGTGGTTGCACGGCTGAGAGCAGAGGCTCGGGGAGGTGTAGGGACTGGTCCAGGGTCCCAGGACTAAAGACCAGCAGAGGGACTTACCAAGCCTCCAGCTCGGGGTGCCACACGCCCCCCTGGACCTGCTCGGAGCCGAGTTCCACACACTGCTCTGGACGACACGGCTCCCAGACCCAGCCTCTGACCTTCTTCAGTGCCCCTCCCCACTCTTTTTACTTTATTTTATTTATTTTTAAAAAAGATATATTTTTATTGATTTCAGAGAGGGAGAGGGAAAGGGAGAGAGCTAGAAACATCCATGATGAGAGAGAATCATTGATCAGCTGCCTCCTGTACGCCCCCCACTGGGGATGGAGCCGCAACCTGGGCATGTGCCCTGACCAGGAATCAAACTGTGACCTGGTTCATAGGTCGCCGCTCAACCACTGAGCCACGCCGGCCAGGCTGTCATTTTCCATTTCTGGCCTCGTTGATGATGCAGAATTTCACTGAAGAGGGGAGGGAGGCAGAGTCACGCAGGCACATTCGTGGCTCGTAGATGATGGTGCTGCTCGGGCGCGAAGGCCACAGGAATCCCCTCTTCTGGCTCCTGCCGCCCCACCCCAGCCCTCCCAAGAGAAGGCCTTGTGGGGGGGCGGGCAGTTTGATGGCGCAGCTGATCAGAGTCCAGGGCGCACCTGGCGGTCATCGACCCTCCTGTTCTCAGTAGAGTCTTTCTGACCCGCAATACCCTCCCGCCCTCACAGGGCGATTATTGTAGCTGTCCTTTAAAAGGCTCTCTTCTCCCCTCGTCTGCTCCTCCTGCCTGAGCCTCAGGGAAGGTTGTGCTCATGGGATTAAGGCCAAGGTGAATGATCACTGAGAGAGAATAGATTCTGGTTTTGGAGGGAGTTTAAAAAACAAGCCTCCCAATTCCTGCTGGACCCTCGCAGATGGAGCGCAGGCTGCGCTGGGTCTGAGCGGCCTGTCCTCCCAAAACAACTGCAGAACTAAGCACGGTGGACACACTCCCTGTGCAAGAAGTTGTCCTCATTGTTAAAATCCTAAATTTTTTTCTCATAAAAGAGCTTTGAAAAGACAATGGGCCTCAACATGAGTCCATCTGAATCCACTTCAGACACGGCCTGCAGCTGCTTTCCATTCGCTGCTCAGAGCTTCCTTAGAACACATCCGTCTGTCCGTCCGTCCGGTCAGCTCAGGCTTTCTTAGCCGGACTGGCGTCCCTAAAGCGGTTTCCTGGGGGCTACAGGGAGGGTTAGGTTGGTGAGAATGAGATAGAGAAAACCCAAAGGAAAAATTTTAAACTCGTTTTAAAGTCATAAAATGAAGGCACCACCCAAGTCCTGCTTCCCCTGGTCAGGAGCGGGTCTGCTGGGCTGTGCAGAGCACGTGTCTGTGCGCGTCCAGCTCCACAGGCGGGCCAGGCTGGGCGCAGGGCAGGCCCTCCACACAGCACAGAGCTGGAGGCGGTTGGCAGAGGGGCCGCTGGAGCCAGGCCCACCCAGTGGAAGGGCGGGAGCAGACTTGATGGGGCTAGAAAGGGCAGATCTGTGTCCCCCAGAGGTGACAGGAAGCTGATGGACCGGGTGCCCCGTGCCCGCTCCGAGGGAGAGGCCAGAGAGCAACGTCTCCACCATGCATGTCCCTCTTCGCTACTCTGAACTCCAGCTGCTGCCGTGTGACACCTTACACATTAATGGCAATTACTTGACTATGGCAAAGTCGTTGTTCCTCCCACCAGTATGTGAGCCTCCTGGGCTTCAAAGAGTCTCACAACTTCTGATTTGGGTGCTTAGGGACTCCAGGTAACCCCAGGACTACGCCTCAACACCTGCTCCAGGTACTTAGATAACGCCGAGCGCACTAATCTGTTAGCCAATCACTTTCTTCCTTGCTCCCCAACTGGACTCCCCAGTGACCATTCATTCAACATATTGTTCTGTGGTCGGTCTCTTGTAGACAGCATATAGTTAGGTCATATTTTTTAATCCATTCACCTACCCTATGTCAGAGCATTTAATCCATTTACATTTAAGGTTATTATTGATAGGTACTTATTTATTGCCATTTTAATTCTGTATGGCTAGGTTTCTCTCTCTATTTCTTCTTCTCATTACAGCTGTCCCTTTAGCATTTCTTGTAATGCTGGTTTGGTGGTGATAAATCCCTTTAGCCTTTTTCTGTCTGGGAAGCTCTTTGGCCTTGCTGGATATAGTAATCTTGGTTTCAGATTCTGACTTTTTAGTACTTTGAATACTTTATGCCACTCCCTTCTGGCCTGAAAAATCAGTGACAGCCTTATGGGAGCTCCTTTGTAGGTAACAAATTGACGTTCTCTTGCTGCCTTTATGAAATTTTTGGCGTTTTAATTATGATGTGTCTGGGTGTAGGCCTGTTTGGATTCTTCTTGCTTGGGACTCTCTATACTTCCTGAACTTGTGTGACTTTTTCCTTCACCAGATTAGGGAAGTTTTCTGCCATTATTTCTTCAAACACGTTCTCTATCCCTTGCTCACTTTCTTCCCCTTCTGGCATTCCAATTATGTGAATATTGTTACATTTCATGTCTCATAGCTCCCTTAAACTGTCCTGTTTTTAATTGTTTTTTCTTTCTGGTTCTCTGATTGAATACATTTTTCTACCCTGTCTTCTAATTCACTGTTCTGATCCTCAGCTTCCCCTAATTTGCTGTGTATTCCTTCCAATGTGGTCTTTATTTGTGCTGTGTCATTCTTTATTTCCGACTGGTCTTTTTCATAGTTACTATATCTTTTCTCATGCTGTCGAGCATCGTTACCATCATTATTCTGAACTCTATATCAGATAAATTTCTTATCTCCATTTCATTTCTCTTTCTTCAGGAGAATTCTCTTGGTTTTTTTTCATTCGGGGGTTGTTTTTTTGTCTCCCCATTTTGCTGCCTGTTTGGGTTTGTGTCTGTGTATTAGGTAGATCTGCTATGACTCCCAATTTCTAATGCAGGACAATGTCAGACGCTGTTTCTGACTGTCCCTGAGTACCTTGTTTGGCGCTATCAGCAATGCACAGCTTGTGGTTCCCCCTGCTGGTGCTGGGTGCCTTTGAAAAGGACCAAAATGTACACCAGGGTTTGCCTTTCCTAGCCTCAGCCCCCAAAGAAGATCAGGGAAAGACTCAAAGCTTCCAGAAACCCTTCTCTGTCGGCAGTCTGATTGTTATCAGCCTTGATTGGCCTCAAGCTATCGACCACAGGGTGGGGCAAGAGATCTTCCAGCAGGGGGTGGCATCTGCTTTTTCCCCAGGCCAAAACCGCCTGGCTGGAAAAGGTTTATTGGAGAAAGATGTCCTCCACGACATGAGAGAATGACTCAGCACAGGAAACCGGGCTGACTGCCCTCTGAGCTCCAACCCCAGAGTCCCCAACCCTGGACTCTCTTCTCACAGCTCCAGTCCACTCTGCCCTCCCTCTGCCAGAGCTCCAGGGTAGTGGCTGCACACGAAATTTTGTGCGTTGGCCCTTTAAGAGGGTGCCTGCATTTCCAGCCATTTCTTGCTGGCAGACAGCAACCCTGCTGCTTTCCACAGCCAGGTGTTATGTGTGCTCCTTTCTCAGTCCTGGTGCTCTGGGCTGGGGAGCCCAGCTTAGGGTTTAGACCCCAGATTTCTCAGTGGGAACCCTCAGACCTTCAGCTGCTGTTTGTGGGAGCCTGGCCACCCCTTTCGCACCTCCACACTTCCTACCAGTCTCTATGCAGTCTCCACTTTCCATCCTTGGTTATCAGGGTCTCTCCAGCTAGTCTTCAATTGGTTTTTCAGGGTTGGTTCTTTTGTATTTCCAGTTTGGTCCTTGGAGAATGTCAGTGTAGCTTCCACTTATTCTGCCACCATTTTTTCAACATATGGTTTTTAATCCCTCATTCTCACAGTCAAGTCAGTGAAAAAGGATTGAGGACTCCTGTGCAAGCTTCCTGCTGAAAACACAAAATTGTGATTCTGGGTTACAGGTTTGATTCCCTGGTCCTGGTTGGATATGTGGGAGGCAATCAATCGATGTGTCTCTCATATTGATGTTTCTCTCTCTCTCCCTTCCACTCCCTCTAAAAATCAGTGCAAAAAATATTCTCAGGTGAAGATTAACAAAAAAACAAAAGTGAATCATACTCAAAAAAAATTTTCTCAAGTAAATATGTTTTTGGCCCTGGCAGGTGTGTGGCTCAGGTAGTTGAGCATCATCTCATGCACCAAGAAGTCACCGTTTGATTCCAGTCAGGGCAGGCTTGAACCCCAGTAGGGGGGTGGGGGGGCGTGCAGGAGGCAGCCGATTAATGATCTGCTCTCATTGATGTTTCTAGCTTTCTCTCCCTCTCCCTTCCTCTCTAAAATCAGTAAAAACAATTTTTAAATAAAATATGTGTTTTTGTTAATATATTTAAAATGAATTGATATTATTTTTATGTTAAAAACTATGTAAGGAAATTATCACTAAGGATGTACTTGAGGGCTAGTAACAGAACTTCTTTTTCCCACCGAATAAGGAGCCTGGAGGTTGGCCTGTGCGGCTGATTAATAAACCGTCAGAGACACAAGCTCTTTTTCTATTTGTGTTCTGCCATTTTTTCACATTAAGGCCTCATGATCTCAGTATGGCTACAATCTCCAGGCAAGCCACCAATGGTTGCCAGATGCACAATACCCTCCTGTGCTCATACCGCCTACTCTGGGGCTGGGCTCAAACCCTCTCCTGTTACCAGCCCTGACTATTTCCGAAGCTGGAAAAACCTCAACAATGTGCATTTTCTGTGAATTTAAAACCAATTAAGGTGCTGGAGCGGCAGCATAAATAAGCTGGAAACTCCTGATCACTGAGAGCTAGCTCCTCTCTGGTTCCTGATTTCTTCCTGCTGTCAATTTCACATTCTCCTTTTTCCAAGGCCCAGTTCTCCCAATGGTGCATGACCTTAAGCAAGTCATTCAGCCTCCCTGGGTTCCAGCATCCCATCTGCAAAACGAGGGAGTCATATTAGGCAGTCAGTTGGAGCACCAGGGTGTCTCTCCCACTGGCCAAGGTGGGGCCAGGGAGGTTCTTACACGGAAGGGCCGAAAGGTAGGAAGATGCGTGGATAGAGAAAAGGCCCTTGCCTCCCGACCCTGATAGGGACTAAGAAAGAAAAAGGATAGAAACACTCACCAAGAAATGTTAGAAAGGAATCACGAATCTGAGGCCCAGGGCTCCCCTAGACACCTCCTGCTATCAAACAGGCAAAAGAGATTTTAAAATTGCTCGAGGCAGGGAATCTACCGCACCAGGTTGCATATGCCCTGCCCAGGACACCGAGGGCAGTTCTGGGAACCCAACCTGTTGGAACTTAAACCCCATTTCACAGAAGGAGATGAGGAAGGGGCCCATGAGTGGGGATTCTCTAACACGGACCAGATTCCACATGGAAGATCAGCCCTCGGGGTACGATCTGACTCCCTGAAGCTCCAGTAGATCCCATCCCAGACACCAACATGCAGGGACGCACTACGGAAAAGATGCTTTAGGAGGCCTCACTGGGCCACATTGTACAGCATCCAGGGCAAACACTAACAATTTTGCACAAGTTTGCTCATTGCTGGATTACCCATCTGGCGAGCCCTTACACCCATTCCAGCTGGGAGTCTTACTAAAAACCTGAAAGACTGGTCCCGAACAGCAGTTAGCCGAGCAATGGGCCAGTCCCTGGCCCTGTGATAATCCTGTGATAATCCTGCTGACAACACACTCTTCCCTAAAGCTCCCGGGAATCAAGCCTTGGATCCACCCCTCACGGGTAAAGCAGGTGCTGCCTGGAGAGGACTCAGATCTGGCTGCTGCTGTTGATACTGCAAGGGAAAGCTGGACCTGCAATCGTGAAAGAGATTTAAAATTCCGCTTTCGGGAAGGAACAGCGCCTCCCAAAGCTAAGTGACAAAATTACTTTTCCTTTTACTATTTTTTTTTTTTACAATTGCTCTACTCTATGCCCAGGCTTAGACTGATGACACCTTTGCATTTCCCAGAAAGTGGCTTCCTTGGCAAACTTATCCTGCTGTTGGGTGTGCCACCCAAAGCCCCACTCAGGATTAGATCATGCCCACCCCTTAGTCTCTCCAGTCTCTGATTTCACGACAATTCCCCTGCACGACTAGGCATACCCCTCACTGAGCACTTGATCGTTTGTCTGCCCAATAGGTCTCACTTTGGAAGCCCATCGGCCACACTGGCTCTTGAAACATAAAGCAGAAAACCAGCTTCTTGTTCACGGTGCCACCCTCTACACCGCGTATACTGCCTTCAGACAGCAATCTCCCTCAAGTAAAGGCTTCCCTCCACTCTTGACTCTCCCTTCCTTAGTAGATAGTAAGAACCTCTGGACAGGAGGATAGTAAGACTACTCACGAGCCGCAGTTTGCCGACCACTGCCTTAGACAGACAGACGGAGCACTGAGGAGTCTCTCCCATTGACCAAGATGGTGCAGGGGGAGTTCTTGCATGGAGCACACCAAAAGCTACAAGACGAATGGATAGGGCTCTGAGCACGACAAAACAGAGCCAGGTAATTGAGTAGAAAATAGTCCTCCCTATCCCTCTAAGGAAGGGGACTTGAGCAGGAAGAGAGATTATCTTTGAGACGGGAGTCATGTGGCACCTGAATAAAACTTCTTTCCTTTTGCACCAGCGCCTGCTTCACCTGTTTTTCGTTGGGTTACAGTAAGAGACAAGCACCAGGACCTCCAGTTCAAAAACAACTCTATTCTCCTGTGGTTTGGCCGAGAGCTCCCCTCCTCTTCCCCTGGGACAGCTCTAGGCACAAAGCTGGTGCCCAAAGCATGGTGTGTGGACAGGCCAGGGAATCTCCTGATAGCTCTTAGGATCACATAGTTTGTTTGAGCCAAAGAATTGCCAGGAAACGTTAAAGCTCACAGAATCACATGTTCAAAGCCAGGCTATAAGGAGAAGATGCAGGACAGTGGGACAGAGGCCACCGTCCTCTCCATGCCTCTTCCGCTCTTCAGCTGGGAGCTTGGCTTCCACAGCTTTGGACATGGGTGTCCGTGCTACAGGCTGTCTCCTCCCCTCCCCAGAGGTCTGAACACCCAGCCTCGGACCCAGCACACCGTTCGCAGCAGCATGTGTCCTGCCCTCTTTAGCACTCCAGTTGTACAATCATCCTATCTAATAATAGACAAAGATGCAAACTGACCGTACCTCCGCTACACCCACCATTGGCTAATCAGAGTGATATGCAAATTAACCGCCAACAAATATGGCGGCTAATTTGCATATACTGGCTGGGAGCAAAGACTGAAGACACCGTAGAAGGAAGCCAAGCAACAGAGCTGAGGTAGCGGAGATGGGTGGGAGACAAGCGGCAGAGAAGGGCGGGGCAGGAGGGGCAGAGACTGGAGAGAAGCCCTATTCTTGCAGGAATCTTTCTTCCTGCAACAGGCTTCTCATTTTTAACTACACACACTGGAGTTGGTAGTCAAGAGTCAGAAGACTTACAATAAATCCAATAAGGGAAACAGAGTAACTTCTGGGAAGGGGAGGAATGAAGAATGAGGAAACCAAAAAGGCCATCATGAAAAAAAGGTTTTTGTTTGTTTGTTTGTTTAAGGATTAGCAGAAGGTGTTAAAGTTCAGGCTACTAGACAGAAAAAAATCCTGGCTAAATTATAATTTGAATGAAAATGACTCAGTAAAGAGATCAGAAAGAATATGGTATCAGGACAATAATGAGCCCATTTTAGACAAAAACTAGGTCCTGGAATCTAGTGCTTCCATTGTATCAAAAGCTGGTGGAGGTCTGGTTAAAAAAAAAAAAAAAAAAAAAAGAATGGGAGAACTTAAGGGGAAAATTCTGAGCCTGAAAGAAATATAGGCCAATCTGTATGCTGATATGCTGCAAAATGAGTGCTTCTGAGAAATGAAACCACTAAAAGCATTGAGAAATTTGGCATAATAGCTCTCTTAGAGTAAGGAGAGCATAGTTGAAAGGAATAAAAAGAAAAAAATCAAAGTTCAGAGAGGGAGGGCGATGCACGGGTGGGGCTGAGGAGAAAGAAGGCTTTTGTCTCGAGGTGTAACAGCGAATCGCAGCTGGAGTGAGCCCGTTCCTGCTGTGGCTGGGACTGCATTTGGCCTCACAGAGATTGCTGCCTACGTATTTTTTTTAGCTCACAAGGATCAAAGAAGCATGTGGCTTTTCCATCCTGCCTGAAGCTCCAGGCAATCAAAGAAAAGGATGAATCACAGTAAAGCTATAGCTTTGATGAAAACGCCCCAATCATCCAATGACATGATCAGTAACAGTTCTCACGATGACTGCAACAGCAATGACTTTTGTGGACTCCGCATCGTAGCAGAAACGTGTCACAAGCATATGCACAGGTCTTTGCAGCAGCACCACTCACAGTATCTGCAAGTTCAACTCTCGGATGCAGTCTGGGCTTTGTATTTGTTCTTGTAACAGTTTCTTTCATAAGGAATAATTATGAGGGGTTTTTGAGAAATTAAAAAATCCAGCAGTAGGAGCTGAAGTTCAAATAGTGCTTACTCTATGGCAGGTATGGTTTGAAGCCATGAACTCCTGTAACCCTTACAGCTTCCTTAGTAGGTTCCACCTTGCAGATGAGGAAACTGAGAGGTTAAATGACTTGTCCACAGTTACACGGCCAGGGAGGAGCAGAGCCTGGATGCGGAGGTACCCAACTCTCATGTGCTCACTTACTGGCAATTGTCCACATTTTTTCTATTTGCTTTTTAAGTCCACATACCTATAATATATAAGAACTAGAGGCCTGGTGCATGAAATTCATGCATGGGTGCGGTGCCTAGGCCTGGCCAGCGATTGAAGCACGAGTGTCTGGCGTGGAAGGGCAGCTGACTGCTGGGCCCTGGGCAGCACCTGGGCCCCTGGGCCCCCGCAAACCCTTCTCCGCCTGAGTCATGGCGCCCAAGTCCCCATGTGGAGATGTGGTGAGCACAGCCGGATGCCCTGCGGGCTGGGGTGCAGCGTGGGCCTCTGGGCTGCCCAGCAGTGCCGCACGGAGGCCGGGCAGGCAGTACACTCTCTCCCAGCTGGCCTCGCAGACCGGCTCCTGAGCTAACCCACGGGGAGCCCGTAGGGTAGCAGGGGGAGTGAGAGCAAGCTTGGTGGACCTCGCACCTCCATCCCCATCACCCCCGCCCCCAGGTACCAGCGAGAGGTCACAGTGCCCGGGAGGTTGGTTGTCCCGGAGGTTGGTTGCTGCCACCCACCCCCAGTTCCCAGTCCCATTCCGGGGGCTGGCTAGTTTGGGCGATCAGGGCCTGTGGGCCGCCCTCCGTGGGGTGATCGGTCGTGCCTCAGTGCCTGGGAGCCAGGCGATGGCCCCACCCCACGCCGCCGCCACTGATCATTGTCTGTGGGATGATCGGTGGGGCGGGATTGGGGCCTGCCTGCACCCCCCTTGGCCTGGCGCTGCCTGCTCACCTGCTCCACCATCCTGCCATGGTCCTGCTCTTGTCAGGGCTCATTGGGGCTGGCAGTGCCTCCACTGCCAGCGCTACATGGCTGACCCTGCCATGTCCCACGTGCCCCCTGCAGTCAGTGCATGTCATAGA
>NW_005871664.1:386050-388686 GCF_000147115.1 Myotis lucifugus
GGCTGACCACCGTCCTGAGCACTAGAACACAGCTGTTTGAATCGGTATGTGCTCTAAGTATAAACACATGCTGGACTTCTAAGACAGTATGAAAAACAGTAAAACGCCTCTAATAATTTTTATATTGATTAGGTTGTAGTGGATTAAATAAAATATATATTAAAATCAATTGTGCCTGTGTGTGTTCTTCATGTAGCTACTAGAAAATCGAAACCAATATATGTGGTGATGTGTGGCTTCCATGATCTGTCCACCAGAGAGCTCTGATCTATTCTAGACCCTTCCTTTAACTGCTGGCAGCTGGGTTTTGCTAATTGGTGAAGGAGCAAGCCCTAAAACTGAAACATCAGAACATTTACTGTTCACAGATACTTCCTAAGGGGTCTATGTGGAACCACCCGTTCAGCCTCCGGGAGGCTGCGGGGCTGCACAGGAGGCTGTGCGAGGTCGCTCCTTCCAGCAGGATGAGCTGGGACCCAGCCGGGGGCTGGCTCCACGGCCTGACCTTGGAACTGCCAACTGCACTGGAAGGGGGGCACTTTGAGAATCTGCCTCAGACAGCAACGGCCAAGTAGCTTCATGTGGTGGCGTCTCTAGCGACGTACAGCCCTTACGTGTCAACAGAGCATCTGTTTTAACTTCTAATGGAACAGTTATGAACAGACACATTTGTTGTGGCAGGTTTAGCTTTAATGAAACTGGTAGGTTTGTTTGACACCCACTTACAATGTTATGAAGCCAGCTTTACTCTTTGCCACTAATTAATTATATTAACTACTTTTAGGGCAAATTGTCAATGTAACATACTCTTTCATGTTTCCTATGTTTTCAATTTGTTTTCTTTAGCCGTGTCTATTTATACCGAAATCATTTTTTCCCTTTTATATAAAAGAGAGGTCCTCATTATTCTGCCAACATTAAAATTGAGGCTTGTGATTAAGTTATAAAACACACTGGGCCCTGGCCAGGTAGCTCAGGTGGTTGGAGCATGTCCCGTGCACCAAAAAGGTTCCCAGTTAGATTCTCAGTCAGGACACATACCTGGGTTGTTGTTCAATCCCCAGATCAGTGTTTCTCTCTCACATCAATGTTTCTCTCTCACTCAAAAAAAAAAATCAATAAACATATCCTCAGATGAGGATTAACAAAAAACACACAATGGGGGTAGGAAGAGATTAACCAAAGAACTTGTATGCATAGTAGAGGCCCGGTGCACTGGGGTCCCTCGGCCTGGCCTAGGGCCCTATGATGTCCTTAAACCAAACCTCTGGAGGTTAATCATGCATCTGCAGAAGTTAGAAGGCAGTGCAGGCTCTGCTATGACCCTGAACTAAAGATTTCAGAGGAGAGGAAATGTCCCACAGGGACGGAGGATTGGCTCCTAGGATCTCGTGCTTATTCCTGACACTAACCCCTTCTGTGGGACGCCTTCCCACCGCCCCCACATCTCGCACAGCATCCAGAAGAAGCGTATGAAGTGTCGAATTCTCAGTTCTTCCCCATCCAGGGGGCGGGCGTGGCGGCCTCTGCGCCCGGTCCTGGGGCTGCGCAGGGTCAGCTTCGTCCTCTCCGCCTGGAGGCCTCTGGGGGTGCGGGCTGGTCTTCCATAAGAATTCTCAGGGCCGTAGGCCCGGCCTCAAGCCCAGGTGAGGGGTGTCCCCTCCGCTCGCAGTGCAGCCGGCCCTGCGGGAGCCCCCCGCTCCCCGCACCTCCCCCCCCAGCCCAGGCCGGGCCGTGCTGACCGTCCATCCAGGGCTCCCTCTACTCGCTGCTTGTGGACCCTCTTCGTCCACTGAGAAAAAATAAGATGTTTTTCTGAAATAAATCTCCGACTTCTGACGGTTCCAAGAGTTAGCTGTCTCCGCAATCTTCACCCGCCAACCGCCCGTTGCCTAGTAACAACCGCGGCTTTGCCCCGCCCCGCGCCCTAGTGAGCACGCGCACAGCCTCCAGGCCCCGCCCCCTCCCGGGCCGAAACGGAAGTGACGTGTGGGCGGCCGCGCCGTCCCGTTCCCTGACTGGGCGGCTGCTGGCGTTCTCCGAGCGCCATGGCCTCCGCCGGGTTGGCGGCCGGGCGACCGGCCGAAGATGCGATACCCCCGCCGGCCGAGCCGCCGCTGGCCGAGCCGAAGCCGCCGCCGCCGCCCGTCGCTGCGCCCCAGCAGCCGGCGCCGAGGCCCCCGTCCCCGGCGGGCGCGAAGGAGGACAGCTACTCGTTCCTGCCTTTGGTCCACAACATCATCAAATGGTGAGGCCCGGAGGCCGGCCCGGCGCCGGCGCCGCCGCTGATAAACGGGGCACGGACCCCGGGGGAGGCGCCCTTCCTTGCGCTCAGCAGGTGCTCCGAGCCCAGAGCTGCCCGCGCGGTGGGCCCGGCGGCACGTCCGGAAGGAAGCGGCTGCCGGGGTCACGCTCCTGCTGGTTGACGAAAAACCGCTTTCGAGTGATTTAAAAGGGCGCCCCTTCACCTGCTATTGATGCTCCTCTAAGTTTAGGGTAAATTTGAAAGGGAACGAGCTGAAATTGAGTTTCACACACGCACTGATTGATTAGTGTTTCTGGTAAGATAAGCAAAGGACTTTTGATAGTCAATAGGTTCCTCTGTGTAGACATGGTCTTAAAACTCCATGGATTGA
>NW_005871664.1:391177-405097 GCF_000147115.1 Myotis lucifugus
TGACCACCAGGCCGACTGGCTGTAGGAATCAGCTGTGGAAAATGTCTGTCTTCTGGGGAGGCGCTATTCCAGCCTTTGCCTGAGGCGGTCGGCAAATGGCCGTGCGCAGGGCTTGGGCGGGGTGGGCTCAACAGGGCGGGGGGAGGGAGCCGCTATGACTGCTCTCAGTCCGTCCCCAGGGGCTCTGCCTCTCTGTCCCCGTAACCGCTGCAAACCTCGGAGGGGCCGTAGCCAGACAGTCCCGCTTCTCCCGTTTGAGTCTGGGTCCCTAGAGACTCGCCCGGATCTGTAGCCCAGAGTCTGAGACTCGCTCCTGATTGAAAACGACAATCGCGCCCTCAGCCGCCAGCCCGCTTTGCACGCGCACCCTCACCACCGCACCGCCGTACCTTTAAATTTTCCACACTGCGCCTCCGCTGAGCGTCGGAATGCTGTTGTTTTTGCTTCTAGTTGAAGAGACTCTCCTCAGCCAGCCTTCCCGTGGTTCTGGTTGATGTCCGCTCCGACTTTTAGTTGTATTTTTGAAGTGGTTGTTCGAGGCAGCAAACTCCGGTGTTTACCTATGCCGCCATCTTCGATTCCCCCTATTTTATTGATTTTAGAGGGAGAGGGAGAGAGAGATAGAAACATCAATGATGAGAGAGAATCATTGATTGGCTGCCTCCTGCACGGCCTTCACTGGGGATCAAGCCCGCAACCCCGGCATGTGCTCTTGACCGGAACCGAACCTGGGACACCTCAGTCTGCAGGCCAACGCTCCATCCACTGAGCCAAACCAGCCAGGGCTACATTTTAATTTTGGCTAATCTGATTGGTCAGAAATGATACATTATATCAATCTGTCTTTTATGATATGAGGTAAAGCATCTTTTCATATGCAACTTTATATGTCATTTCTCATTTTTTCCCTATAAACTTCCCATTTTTCTATTAGGTCATTTCTCTTTTATGGGCTCTTTGTATATTAAGGAAAGTATGTCCTTTGTCAAGTGTAGTTTAAATCTTTTCTTCTGACTTGGGGGTTGGTTTGTTGTTCGGAAGCATCTCAATTTATATAGGGCAGGTTTGTTAAGAATTTCCTTTATGGCTTCTGAGTTTTGGTCTAGGTCTTCTAACCTTAGTTTCGGATCTATAATTGCCTCTTAATTCGTCTCTTTGCCTTTATGCTCTCCTCTTTCCAGTTCATCCTGTGTGAGTTAACAGGAAGAACTAGGGCTCTTTCCAAATTGTTTTTGCAACCTTTTAGCCTTCCATCCAGAGAGCTCTGCATACCATCATCAAGTCTTCTGCCTGAACTGCAACAAAGCCCAGATGTGGGTGGCGGAGTCTTCCCGGCTTGTGCGCACTCCAGACCCTCCGTGGGTGTGCCTTCCTGCCCTCCGTGTGCCCAGAGAAATGCCACATATTTTCAAGGACTGGCTCAGAGGCCACCTCTTCCCGCTGTGTAAGCTTCTGGCTCCTCATGCTCCTGGCGGAGGTGCACCCTGCCTGGTGTTAGCAGTCCCACAGCCATAACTTCCATCCTTCCTAGCGTCTTCCCTAGTTAAATGAGCAGCCAAAACTACGCATTTGTGTTATTTTCAAAGATTGAGCAAAAGGAAAAGGAAAATCTCATTTTTATGCCTGTAAGAAATTTTATAGGTCTCAGGTATTTGAGACTATTTCTGGTATGCATAGAAGCCACATTACAGAAGTACATCTCTATATATAAAAGCCTAATCGACCAAATGACCGAGCAACCGAACAACCAAACGACTGAACGACCGGTTGACCGGTCACCATGATGCGCCCTGACCACCAGGGGGCAGACACTGAACCCAGGAGCTGCCCCCTCGTGGTCAGTGTACTCCCACAGCAGGAGCACCGCTCAGCTGACCATCAGGTGCCAGATGCCGCTGGGCTCACGCCTGGCAAGCGTAGCTGCAGTGGCATGAGCCTCTCCCGCCTCCGCAGCAGTGCTACCGAGCGGCGGTAGTGACAGCAGGTGCAGTAGACCAGGTTGAGCAGGAGTGGCGCAGTGCCTGGCCCGGGCTCCTCCCTGGCCGCCTGCCGCTCCGCACTACTACATCCCCCGAGGGGTCCCAGTTTGCAAGAGGGCGCAGGTCAGGCTGAGGGACCCCACTGGTGCATGAATCCATGCACCAGGCCTCTAGTATATAATAAAGGAGGAATGAAAGAGGCCTGTGGACCAGGGAAAGTTATAACTTTTGTTTCCTTCAAACTTTCCAAATCTAATCTAGTCTGGAATGAAGTGTCCCTGCCTAGGAATTCTGAATTGCAGTTGTCACTGCCTTGCGTGATGGTTTTGGTCTCCTAGTAAATGTATTCTGTCAATGCAGGTATTTAAACATTTTTTAATTTGAGTTTTTAGTTGTTGAATGTTTTTAGGTTGCTGTGGCCCCATGCACGAATTTGTGCACATTGAAAGAATTAATTAGAAGAAATATTTTATTATCACTGTTTGCCCTTCTCTATAGTAGAAATGTCAACCAAATTCACAATCGACAATGACAGATCGAAACACATGCATGCGATTGGCGTCAGCGAGAGCTTTATATGTATCAGGCATGCATGAGTCAACTTAGCCTTTTATAGGTATAGAATAAACTTGCTTAATTAGACCTGCTTTCTGATGTAGCTAAACTTTTTCCAGCCCAGTGAAGCACCCCAGCTTCTCTTTCAGGTAATTGTCAGCAACAAGGCAGTAAATACTAACACAAAGCAGATTATTATTGTAGATCACGCAGGGAGAACAAAGGGTAAAATGTTGAACTGCAGCGGTGTTTGACTATTCTGCGCAGTGAAAAAGCCTGAAGGTCCACCATTTTCAAGGTCCACCATTTCTTCTTTTTAGTCGGGTCAAGTTTCTAAGTTTTCTAAATCTCCGTTTTCAGGCGAATGAAAAGAAAACAGGATTCCCCCAAGTCTCCTATCTACCTACTCCAGGACTTCTGCGAGGATCAAATGAGATGAGGCACAGGAAAACGCATTGCTACATGACATCATTACCCGGTGCCCACAGCCACCGTTTCAGGGCTGGGCATTTTGCGCCATGGGGTCTTGGCAGTGTTGGTGGGTTGTTGCCCTGGGGTGGTGGTGAGGCCAGTGTCCCACTTGGGAGAAGCCGAGTGTTGCTTTGTGGGCATCAGGTCTCGGTGCAGTTTCTCTGTAAATGGCCAGTGTGTGTCAGGGCAGCTCCTGCGTTGAGTGTCTGCCCCTTGGTGGTCAGTGCGCGTCATAGCGACCGGTCGGATGGTCGGACACTTAGCATGTTAGCCTTTTATGTATATGGATGTTTTTAGGTTGCTGGGTAGGTAGAGGGGAACCATCATCTTTGATGCCGCGGAGATAGTCCAAGCCATGAGCACACTGCTCCGTCCTTTAATCTTAGGGTGGAGCCATGTTGCTTAAAACAAGTTCATTTGCTGTGGAGGCAGGTCAGCAGGACCTCAGAGCCCTGGGGAGGCTTCTGTCTGGGAGTGGGGTATTACGGGCCTGCTGCTTCCCACACAGGTGTCTGCTTTGATCTGACGGGGAGGCCTGTCGGGGTTGCACAGGAAGCAGCCTCCACATTGGCAAGCGAAGAGGTCGACAAATGACCACTGGCTCCCCGGGCTTGTCTCTGCTCGTGTTACTGCAGCCTCCCTCGCTGCCCTTGTCTCTCCTTCCGAGTCCCAGTGAGAGGATGAGCCCCGGAGAGGGGACATCCCTAGGCTGCCTGGGGGACATCCCTAGGCTGCGCATAAGCCTCTGCTCTTCTCTCCACCTCGCCAGCCCTCCAGCCCGACCTGGCAGCACCTGCTGGAACACAGGCTCCGTGAGTTAGTCGCTCGTGCAGCGTGCTGATGCCACGGCAGACCGTTTACCCTGCGTCTTGGGAAGAGGGGAGGCTCCTTGTGGTGGGCCTGGGTGGCTCCCGTCGAAGTGAGTCTGTCTGGCAGGTATTGTCTGGAAGGGGTAACCAACTGAAGTCGTTAGCGCAGACTTAAGTTTGTACAGGTTGGTGGCAGAGGGGTGTCAGGAGGAGAAGACCTGGGTCTGTAGGAAACGAGTGACAGTATGAGGAGGAGGCGGGGGGTAGGGGGCGGTAGGAGGTGGAGTTGGCAGGACTGGCGCTGGGTGAACATCGGGCACACGGAGCTTCACCATAGCATGTGGAGGGAAGGGGGGAGGGGGGCTTAGCTCAGTAGCTGAGGGGGTGGGAGCAGATGGACACTCTTGGCTGTTTTGTTTAGAGCAGTTTCTTCCAAACTTCTTTTAACAGCAGAGCCTCTTACTCCTCCTTAAAAGTATGTTTTTCACATGTAAGTCAGTGAGTAGATAAAAGCAAGGGCATGAGTGAGGTCCCCTTAAGAGCTAGCAGAACTGGAGCAGAGAAAGAGAACTGGCCACGAGGAAGTGATAGCTGCTCTCCAGGGTGTGAGGAGCCCGGACTCCAGGAGTGTGCCTTTGGTAATCTGCCCAACTTTGTAATATATGTAACCTTTGACCCAGAAATCACACTTCTGGGAACTTATCAAAGTACTTGCACAAGTACATACAGATATAGCAGCGGTTCTCAACCTGGGGGTCGAGACCCCTTTGGGGGTCGAACGACCCTTTCACAGGGGTCGCCTAAGACCATCGGAAAACACATATATAATTACATATTGTTTTTGTGATTAATCACTATGCTTTAATTATGTTCAATTTGTAACAATGAAAATACATCCTGCATATCAGATATTTACATGACGATTCATAACAGCAAAATTACAGTTATGAAGTAGCAACGAAAATAATTTTATGGTTGGGGGTCACCACAACATGAGGAACTGTATTAAAGGGTCGCGGCATGAGGAAGGTTGAGAACCACTGAGATATAGGTATAAAATGTTGGTTGCCACTCTGATTGCAAGTGATAAATTGCCAACATCCAAACACCCATCAACAGCCAAGTCATTTAGCTGTCTACTTGTATTTGTGTTAACATGAAAAGACATCCAGGATGCATTATTCAGGGGAAAAGGCAAGAATAAGACCGTGTGCCCTGCTGGTGTGGCTCAGAGGTTGAGCATTGATCTATAAACCAGTAGGTCATGGTTTGATTCTGGTCAAGGGCACATGCCTGGGTTGCAGGCTCTATCCCCAGTAGAGGGCGTGCAGGAGGCAGCCAATCAATGATTCTTTCTCATCATTGATGTTTCTCTCTCTTCTCCCTTCCTCTCTGAAATCAATAAAAATATATGTAAAAAAAAAAAGAAAAGAATAAGCCCTAACCGGTTTGGCTCAGTAGATAGAGTGTCGGCCTGCAGACTGAAGGGTCCCAGGTTTGATTCCGGCCAAGGGCATGTACCTTGGTTGCAGGCACATCCCCAGTAGGGGGTGTGCGGGAAGCAGCTGATTGATGTTTCTCTCTCATCGATGTTTCTAACTCTCTATTCCTCTCCCTTCCTCTCTGTAAAGAATCAATAAAAAATATATTTTAAAAAAAAGAATAAGACCATGTGTGTAGTATGGTCAAAACAAATAAAAAATTAAGTGTGCATTTGTATGTTGCTATATATTTTGAAGCAATCTGAAACAGCGTATGCCACAGTTAACAGACGTGATCTCGGGGACGTGGCATCAGGGACTTTCCTAAGCCTGGGTGCCTGTCGTTTTAACTTTCCCCTTCAAACACCTATTACTGTCATAAACAACAACAACAAAAGCAAACACTGGTTTAGAAAGATGTTAGTGTGGGAGGAGGAGAGGGTGAGAAGGACTGGTCCCAGGATGGGACAGGAGGCTGAAGGGGATGAGCTTTTGAGGAGAAAGAAATGGGAAGCAGTCAGATGCCACCTAGAGGTCACAAGCAGTGGTGCTAGGTTTGGGAGGAGGTTGCTTTAGTGATCTGGGTTCCTTGAACTTCTAAGCTACCAGTGGGCACACTTTTGCTCAGTTTGTATTTTCAAGCCCCAAAGCACCTCTACTAAAAACCAAAGCTGTGCCCTACTTACTAGCACCTGTACTCACCATCGTGCTAACTCACCACCTGCACTGGTGACACAGCACAATGTCTGTCCACTGCTGGAATCGTGCTAAGCATCACCCAGATGTGCACAAAAGACTGTCAGGAAGTGGCCTGTCTGTTAAGGTAGAGAAGTAATGTTTTTGTCCATTTAAAAAAAATTTTTTTAAGAGAGGGAGAAACATCGATCGGCTGTCTCCTGTGTGCCCCCTACTGGGGATCGAGCCCGCAACCCGGGCATGTGCCCTGACTAGGAATTGAACTGTGACCTCTTGGTGCATGGGACGACACTCGACCAGCTGAGCCACACCATCCAGGGCATTTGTCCACCTGAAAACTACAGTGGGTGGGACCAGAGTGCCCTAACCTTGCTCTTTGTATGATTTGATTTGTGTGTTTCTCAGCTTGGCCCAGTCTCCTTCTTTCTTTCTAAAGTTAGATGATGACTCACGCTGTACACAAAGGCAGGCCGTGTGGAGCTTTCTGCTTCTGTTCACGCAGTGTTTGGGCCTGATGCTGTTCTTTCGGCTTGAGTCTTTCACGGTCACCCTGGCCTAGCAGGTTCCCTCTTGGTTTGAGCCAGTTCCTGAATAGAGTGTTTTTCTCACCCCAGGAGTTCCATGCTGTTTACTCCACAACTAGGGCAGGCCCAGGAGCTTGCAGAGGGCCTCGCTGTGGTCTGGGTGGTCCTCTGCTCAGCTCCCCCAGGTGGGCTTTTGTTGTTGACTTAAACAGCAGAAATTTCTCACGGTTGTGGAGGCCAGAAACCTGAAGTCGAGGTGTGGGTAGGTAGGTTGCTTCTTCTGAGGCCTCTGCTTGGCTTGCAGGTGCTGGTCCTCTCCCTGTCCTCACGTGGTCTTTCCTCTGTGCGTCCAGGTGGCTTTTCATGTGGCTCCTCCTTTGCTGTCTAAAGCAGTGGTTGCAACTGGTGGTCCCCAGACCCCTGGTGGTCTGTGAGGTCCGAAAGGTTGGCGACCGCTGATGTAAAGGGTGTCTCCTTTACTGAAAGTTCACCCGGTAAAGAATGGGCAACCCTGGGGATTTGGGGTTTTTTCAGAAATGAGCATCTTAAACATGGTCTACTTTTTACTTTCAGAATTAAAAATCCTTTGGGGCCAGGTAATGTTGCTTCCAGAACTGGATTGTCATAACTTCCTTCCAAATTTTTATTTTATGTATTTTTGTTTGTTTTTACTATGTCCTTTCAGATTCATGTGAGGTTAATCAGTTTTCTTAAAACTATAATTTCAAAACTCACTTGGAACTTAAATCCATAACAGTGTGTTAACACATATGCCATTCAAGTATCATGAGTTCAGAAGTCCAGATGCTTTCTGTCCAGATTGTGGATCTGAGCTGAGACCTGTCAGGATGAAAATCAGACCTGCTCAGTGGATCTTTCCAGATGACTTACAGCCTTAAGGGTTCCCTCCCAGAAACCGAGAGGAGGGAGGCACACCACTAACTGAGCACAGCTACATCGAGGGCCTCAGCTGACAAGAAAGGGGTGGCCCTTCATTTCTTAGGATAAATGATTGATTCTTCACATCTTGTCTCTGAGTTAGAGCTACTGATACGTTCGCCAGGTATGAGCTGTGCCTGATGGATCACCGGGGAAGGTGGATATTGTGTCTGCATAAGCAGAGAAACGAGTAGTAAATATGAATTAGCACCATCTGGGTTGAAATTTCCCACTAGGGTTGAACATTTATTTTTATTTTTAAAACAGATCACACCACAAAACTTTTTTTTTTTAGATGTGGCTCAGTGGTTAAGCATCGACCTGTGAACCAGGAGGTCTCGGTTTGATTCCTAATCAGGGCACATGCCTGGGTTGCAGGCTCAATGCCCAGTAGGGGATGTGTAGGAGGCAGCCAATCAATGATTCTCTCATCATTGATGTTTCTACCCCTCTTCCTCTCCCTTCTGCTCTGAAATCAATAAAAATATTTTTAAAAAATCATTGACAGTTTTCCCCTCTTATGCCTCAATGGAGGATGATGTTTAGAACCACCTACTGAATTGGATTTTAGTTTTTAGTTTCAACTGCTTGTTTTCAAAAGCTTATCCAGTGCACCAAAAGGTCACTGGTTCAGTTCTTGTCAGAGCACAGACCCAGGTTGTGGGTTTGATCCTTGGTCAGGATGTGTATGGAGGCAGCTGATTGATGTTTCTCTCTCTCTCTCTCTTTCTCTCTCTCTCTCTCTCTCTCTCTCTCTCTCTCCCCCCCCTCCCTCTCCCTCTCCCTTTCTCTCTCAAATCAATAAAAAATAAACACATTAAGAAAATAATAATAAAGCCTGGCTAGCATGGCTCAGTGGTTGAGCACTGACCTATGAACCAGGAGGTCATGGTTTAATTCCCAGTCAGGGCACAGAGAGGAAGAGAGAGATAGAAACATCAATGATGAGAGAATCATTGATTGGCTGCCTCCTGCACGCTCCCTACTGGGGATCGAGCCCACAACCCGGGCATGTGCCCTTGACCAGAATCGAAACCGGGACCCTTCAGTCAGCATGCCGACGACGCTCTATCCACTGAGCCAAACCAGCTAGGGCAATAAATAAATAAGTAAATAAATACACACACACACACACACACACACACACACATATATATGGTGTGTACATGGTGTATATATGGTATATATATGGTGTATAGGAGCAACTGTTATAGGAGCAACTGTTAGGCTGTTTCTTTGATCGTTCTTGTTTGTTTTGAAGTTAGTGGAGACGGGGGCCTGGACTTCTGGGCAGCTGCTAAGAGCTGTGAGATGAAGTGGAGGCTCCTGCCTTTAAAATGAGCTGGGCCTGAAGGCACAGAGTTCATATAACTGTGGCAGAGAGCTGTACCTTCTGAAACATTTCCAATAGTTTCTAACTAATTTAAATACTATTAATAACTC
This sequence comes from Myotis lucifugus, assembly GCF_000147115.1. Taxonomy (NCBI): domain Eukaryota; kingdom Metazoa; phylum Chordata; class Mammalia; order Chiroptera; family Vespertilionidae; genus Myotis; species Myotis lucifugus. The sequence goes on from NW_005871664.1 coordinate 400,075, forward strand.
TGTGGGAATTAGTCTTTGTGTTCATAGAATCAAGTATCCAACCGTCCGCTAAAAGTGGCTGACAGTCTCCCGATTGGCCTGGAAATGGCTGAAATGAGAAAAAGTGTAACATTTCAGCAAATTTTTCTTGCAGTGTGTCACCTGATATTGGTAATGGTTTGTTCATTCGTTCAGCAGACACTTATGAACTTATTTGCCAAGCATTCGTTCTTTCAACAGATGTTACTTGAGTGCCCAAGTGCTCAGGGACTGGCCGTGGCACGGGATGCAGCTGGGAATGAGGTGGACAGTCCTGGCCTCTTAGCTAATAGACATTAAGCATCTAATTTTGCGCACGTGCTACGGGAGGGGCTGCACAGGCGCTGCTCGGCGCTGGGGCTTTTCCTGAGCAGCGGTCACAGGCCCGCCTTAAGGCTGCATGAGAGAGCCAGGCCCTGCCCTCTGGTGCACAGCCCAGGAGGGGGACAGGCAGAAACCAGGCGTCTACAAGGCCTGTGGGGTGCAGAGGAGGGAGCCGGGTGTCTCAGCCTTAGCTGCGAGTGTTAATACCTACCCTCTGACCCTGCAGCATGGACAAGGACAGCCCGGACATCCACCATGACCTCAACGCCCTCAAGACCAAGTTCCAGGAGACGCGCAAGGTCATCAGCACCATGCCCGGCATCCACCTGAGCCCTGAGCAGCAGCAGCAACAGCTGCACAGCCTCCGGGAGCAAGTCAGGACCAAGAACGAGCTTCTGCAGAAGTACAAGAGCCTCTGCATGTTTGAGATCCCCAAAGAGTAGACGAGGCCGCCGCGTTCAGGATGCCCGAGAAAGCACGGGAGAGCAAGTGGCCCGATTGGTTCCTTATGAAGTGTGGTTCTTTGGACCCCAGCTCTGAACTTTATAGCCGAGTGGCGGGGAGGCTATTGTGCTGCTTCCTCAGCTGAACTTGACGTTGACTGTGGGAGGGGCGGCCTGGAGCTCAGAGTGGCTGGGGCTTCCTTCCATGTGTCCGCGTGTCTCGATGCGTAATAGCTGGAGTGCCTGCCGGTGGGAAGAAGAGGGTCCTGGCCCTGCCTCTGGGGAGGGGCCACCTCCTGCGTGTTTGGGCTCCACTGGCATCTCCGCTTTGCTTCCTGCCTCCCTCTCTCTTCCCCCCGGACATGATCAGTGTGTGCCAGGACCACATCGTTCTGTTAACAGTGCTGTGTAGCCTTTGCACGAAGTTCACTGGACAGATGAGGCCTGGGCTCGTGCGGTGTGGGCTTAACATGGTGAACGAAGGCTGGGAGAAAGCAGTTTTGAAAGACGTTTTCTCCTGAAACTGTTTCCTTTTATGTTTGAGCCAGTGAGTGTAACTGTCCATGGGGGGTCGGCCAGCTGCCTGCCGGTGGCCCCTTGTCAGGTTCTCTGCCACCTACATGCTCTTTTCACTTTCAGCTCTTGCTCCCTTTGTCTCCTGTCATCTGCGGGCATCTCGTTTAGCCATTTAATGCCCAAGAGTGGCCAAACCGCTTCAGACCTCCTGGGGCCGGGGGGGAGTGTCGCTTCTACGCAGGCACAGGCGGGCTTCCGGCAAACAGCCGGCCTCTTCCAGCGTCTCAGATTCCGTGGTCTTGGTTTAAAAGTTTATTTCTCTCTCTGGCCTCGCTAAAGAGCCAGCACGAACATTACTGCGCTGCAGGCAGGTCATGATGGACTTTTTGTTCAGAAGGGCGGCTCGGTGACAGCTGTGACCGTCCCTGGGCCAGGTGCAGTTCTGAAGGGTGGGGCGCTCTAAACCCAAAGTTCAGCAGCCAAGTTCTGGTTCATGAAATGTTTACAAACACCCCTAATTTCCTGCAGGTGGGACGTTTTATTTTCATGCGCGTCCCTGGCCTCTTAAAGGATAAGGTGAGACTAGTAACCAAATATTATTTGAATCTAGAAATGAGTGCGTAACCTATGCTGACCAGTTCTGGGGCTTACCAGCTGCCTGCTGCTGACCTGGCCGGCAGGTGCTGACGGTGGAGATATTTTTAGCAGAGCCTCGCTCAGTGGCCCTGCAGCCACCTGCCAGAAGAGGGCGGGGCGGGAGCTGGGTCTGTGGTGGGGATCCGGTTTCTGTGGCTTTGGACAGAGGAGCCGGCTCTGCATTGAGGTGGGTAGTACCTGTTAGACTTCTACGTTGGGACTGTTCTTTAACTGAATCAGTTATTTTCTTGAACTTTCAGAGTAATGTGGGGCCAGTTTTAAGGCTCTGACCAAATACCATGAAGCACGAAGCACATGGGATGCAGGGCCCGGGCTTCCTGCCAGGCTGGGAGGTCAGCGTCCTGGGCGCCGTGGTTTTCAGGAGCGTCATTAAAAGCACTTTGCTCTGCTCTCAGGACATCTTGGTTTTTGTACTCAGAAGTTCTTAACAGGATGTCTCCTGGGCACTGGATATGTTCCCTTTGCTTAGAGATGACAAAGGGGCAACCTCCACTCCGCACCCCTCCCCCCAGCACATGCATGTTACAGTGTGGAAGCAGCAGCTCCTGCTGGCCTGGAGGCTCATCCTGCCCGCCCATGATGGGCCCCAAGGCCATCCCTCATTCCATAAGGGGTCAGTCCTGGCAGGGAGCAGCCCTCACCAGAGCGAGGTGGTAGTCCCTCCCCCGGGACAGTATCAAGTGCCCCTTACCGGCTGAACACCCCCTGGAAGCCGATTATTTGGATTATTGGGTGGCAGGCACTTTTTATTTCTTTAAAGATTTTTAAAAATTAATTTGAGAGACAGGGAGAAACATCGATGTTCCGCTCAAAGCTCTCACATGGATGGGCCACCTCCCGCAGGCCCTCCCCCCGGCCGGGGATCAAGCCCGCAACCTGGGCATGTGCCCTGACCGCAGATTGCAGCAGCGACCTTTTGGTGCACAGGATGGGACGACAACCAACAGCCACAGCGGCTTAAACATCACACTTAATTCTCACAGCAACTCCACGCAAAGGGCGTTCTCTGTATTTTCCTGGCACAGAATTCGGGGCTTGGCAGGTGTCGCTGCCCCAGGCTCGCACAATTCAGAGGGGTCCTGAGCTGAGAGTGGCTGCCTCCGCTCCTGAGGAAAGGAGCCAGCAGAGAAGCGCGCCGGACACCTACCCAGGGCAGAAAGTGCTTCCTGGAGTTGGAGGGGCCCGGAGGCTCAACTGTCTGTAGACAGCCGCCTGGGAGTCCGGAGAGGAGCCACGGGCCAGCTCTGCCTCCTTACTTGTGAACGCAGGGCCCAGTGACACCTCCAGACCTGTCACCTGGGGCCTGCACTGAGTATTGGACAGACAGTTGGGCACAGCCCCAGGGGCCTTTGTGGCTGGGTCACAGGGAAGCTAAGCTAGAAAGATGCATCTCAAGAGAGGACTCTGAAATCCTTTCTTGTTGGCCTCGATTTCAAAGGACCCATTCCCCAAATAGAAGGGCTTCTGCCCAGCCATCCGGAACTTTCCTAGAGCCTCTTCCCCCAGGAGAGCTGAAGCTGTGCTCAGAACGCTGGTGCGTTTTCCAGGTCTGGGAAGGGGAGCCTAAGCCACAACGTAGAAACCCACTCCTCCCTCTCACCCTGCCCCTCGGCCCATTTATAAAAGCAAAGAAAGCATGGTTTTCATTTTAAATTATTTTATAGTAAAATAACCAGTAACAATAACACGGTCTCACACAGTATAAACACTGGATAAGGTTTTGTTCATGTTCACGAAGTTTTTTCCTTGTGCAGTTTCACACACACATGTAAACAAGTCATTTGGCTGATCTGACCCCTTAGTTTCAGGGCAAAAGCTTTTGCCAGCTGCCACGGCAGCCCAATCGCAGACAAGTGAATGCCCTGGTCTCCCTTTACCCTGCGGCGGGCAGAACGGCTTCTGGGAGCCCAGCGGTGGCTGATTCACTTCCACACACACCTTCCCAGCTATTGGGTCTCTATGAGAATCCAGGCAAGTTCACCCTCTGTTGGACCTGTGCCCACCAAGTCAGGGTGCAGGGGTTGGTGGTGGTGCCAGTGGGCGCTCAGACGGGGGCGGGGGAGGGGGGCACCTGTGACCCAGTTCGCTTTCCTTCCAAAGCAGATGACCAGCCCTCCTCCGTTTTCACCTCCCAGTTGGCGGGCCGGGCTCGGGGGAGGGAAGACGCCAGGACACTTGAAGCTCAGGGCCAGCCCGGACCTGGATTTTACTTTTAAACAACAGGGTCTTCCTTCGGTCCTGCTGTCGGCCTGGGGGAGCGGGAGCCCTAGCTGATCACGCAGCGCTCCCTGTCCTTGGCCTGGCCGCCCACCTTCTCGCGCACGCACAGGAGGTCGCTGTGCACGCTGGGCCGGCGCGCGAAGGGCGCCACGATGCCCAAGGCGCCCCCCGGGCCGCCGGCGCGCAGCGGCTTCCCGCCCCGCAGCGCCTGGTGCAGCGCCTCGCAGTGCTGCGCGGACAGCCGGCGGTGCAGGCCCGGGCTCATCTCCCCGGGCAGCCCGGCCATGGCGAAGAGCGCCCGGAACATGGGGTCCAGGCTGCTGTTCTTTTTGGCCGAGACCTCGAAGTAGGCGCAGCGCGGGGGGCCGTCGCCCAGCAGCTGCCGGACCTCGGCCGGCTCCACCTCGCGGTGGAGGTCGCGGTCGCCCTTGTTGCCGCACAGCACCAGGGGCACGTCCGCCCGCCCCTTGGGTTTGTTCCTGAGGCAGGACTTGGTGTCCAGGATCTGCTGCTTGAGCCTCTGCGCCTCCTCGAAGGATTCGCGGTTGTCCAGGCTGAACACCAGAATGAAAACGTCTCCTGCGGGGGCAGAGCAGGAGAGGCGGTGAGGGGGCTGCCAAGGGGGCCCTTAAAGTGGGCTTGGCTTTGGGGTCGCCCAGCCGCCAGGAGCCGGGCGCCAGGCGCTCAGACCTCTCCACGCGCAAACTGGGCACCCGCGCCCTCGCCAGTGCTCTCGGACGAGGGGTCTTCAACCCCCCTCCCGGGGGCACAGCTGGCATCAACACCCTCCACCCCCCTCCCGCTTGCCCGGCCCGGTGCCCCGCTCACCGGTTGAGGATGGGAGA
>NW_005871664.1:405271-412754 GCF_000147115.1 Myotis lucifugus
GGTGGCCCGAGGTGTCGAGGATGTCGAGCTGGTAGAGCTCGCCGCGGATGGCGTAGAACTTGCGGTGGAAGTCCTCCACGGTGGGCGTGTAGGCGTCCTCGAAGCGGCCCGTGAGGAAGCGCGACACGATGGCCGTCTTGCCCACCTTGGACGAGCCGAGGATGACCAGGCGGGAGCAATTCCTGGCCGGTATGCTCAGCTCCGAGTTGCTCGGGCACATCTTCTTGATCATCGTGGTCAGTTTCATTGGGCGGAGGGGCTGCAGGGCGGGCCAGGAGTGGCTGGGGTTCTGCTTGGGCTCCGGGCTGGACTCGCAGCCTTAGCCTCTCGGGCAGAGTCGCTCTGGCTCCGCTCCCCGACCCGCCTTTATATGCAGCCTGGCGGCCGCCCCGCCCCACCTCCGTGCGTCACGCCCCGCGCCCCCCCACCCCCGCCCTCCTTCCCGCTCTCCCTCCCGTGACCTCCCCCGCCGCAGCCCGCTCCTCCCCCACTGGGGGCGGTGAGAAGCGGAGCCCAGAACCCTGCTCGGCTAGGGACGCGCTTTGGTCGGGTTTGCGGCCGGCTGTGCCCTAACCCCCTGTGACTTGGGGAAGGGACCCATCCACACACACACACACACACACACACACGCACGTTCTTTGGGCCTCAGTTTTCCCAGAGAACAATAGCGCTCCCGGAATCGCAGCCGCGCCATGGCCGGTACTTACCAGGTGCCCTGCTCCTGGCACCTCACCTGTCAGACCTGAAAGCAGCCGCAGCGCGGGCCCTTCCCGGCCCCGGGCTGGTGCTTGGCCACCAGAGGGCACCGCACGGCTGGAGTGGGGACGGAGCTGCGAGATTGGGGTCTGGGGAGAATTGGTCACTGCCCTGGGGATGTCCGGCCGCCCCGCGCCTGCTGCAGACCTCGGCCGCTTCTTCGGAGGAGAGATCTCTGGGGCCTGGCGTTTTCAGCTGGGGTTGTCCCCATCCTCCTGTCTGCAACCCAAAAAGGACCAGAAACGTGCCCTTCCTTGGTCAACACCCTTTCCCTCCTCTGCAGCATCCTGTGCCTCTCAGTCCCCTGGGCGAACATTTCCAGTTTATGGTTGGGAGCGGGGCCTCCCCGCCACAGAGTGAGCCAAGGAAGGTCCTTGCTCACAGCACAGCCTCTGGCCTCTCTGGGCCTGGGGTTCCTCATCTGGAAGATGGTGGTTCCTGTTGTGATTGTGGATGAGCAAGTGCAAAAAGCTTAGAAGGCAGGACTGGTCATTACAACAGTGCGAAGTGGCCCAGGAGGCTGCAGGGCTGGGCGGGTGGGGGTGGTGAGGAGCAGTGAGGGGAAGCAGGTTGATGAGTAGCCAGGAGTGGCTGATGCTGCTTACAGGCCTGGCGCAGGCTGTCTGCAGTGCTCAGCTGAGAGCGCACGGCAAAGCCAGCGCTGCTCCGGCGCCAGGGGAGGCTGTGCTGCTTTGCTTTGACCTCGTCGGATTTGGAAGAATCCAAGGAGGGAGCCATTAGCTGGTGCCACCCCATCCACGTGGCTCAGGGTGCCATGGGCAGTCCTGGGGTGCCACCCACACCCCTCAGCTGTTTGCAGGCCTGGCGAACCTCAGCTGCCTGGGAAGGGGCGCTCAATGTCATCTCTTTCAGACCTTTGACAAGGGTCCCGGCGAAATCCCACCCTCCACGGGGTGCCAGTCCTGGGAGGGCCAATTCCATGAGCCGAGGCCCAGGGTGGCGAGTCCAGGGCTTGAGCCCAGCTCTCCCTCAGAGATGCAGTGGGCTGGGACCCAGCTGGGCTTCTCAGATGAGGACTCCTGGTCCTTTCTGGGCATGTCACCCTGCCCCACAGAGGCCAGGCTGTAAGGCTTGTTCTCCCAAGGCTGCTGAGTTCATTAAGCCCCGTTAATGCCCCAAAGCCCATGAGCCTGACCACCTGCATGTCTGGCTGGGGCCCTCGTGCCTGCAGGGAGCAAGCAGAGGGGACACTTGTTAGCTTGGGCTGCTTCATTCCTACCTGTCTCTCTTTATTTAAAAAGTAATACCTGTTCATGTTTCTAAAATATCTAAAGCTTCAGAAAGGAATGCAGTGAAGGGACTCGGCAGGGAGAGCCCTCCTGCCCCAGCCCTTGGGAGTGAGGCGAACTCCCTCGAGGTTGCCCACCTCACAGCTGCTAAGGGAAGCACTGCGCTGGGCGGGACGAGTCCAGAGTGTGGAGTATCTTCAACACTGAGCCCCACGGCCAGCCCAGCCGGGGCCGCCGCCCGCCCACAGGGCCCGGCCACCCCGCGTCCTGCCGCAGAGCACTGGGCTACGTTGTCAGGTGCATAATGGTTACAGGCGGTTTTGTTTTCTGTGTGTGGCAACCGACAGCATTTGAGGCTGAACCTGCCTGTAAATGTAATTTACTTGCAATCTAGCAATTTTCCTGCTAAGAGTGGAATGGGAGCTTTTAAAAATATTTGACCAGATCTAGCTGGTTTGGCTCAGTGGATAGAGTGCTGACCTGTGGACTGAAGGGTCCCAGGTTCTATTCCGGCCAAGGGCACATGCCCGGGATGCAGGCTTGATCCCCAGCAGGGGGTGTGCAGGAGGCAGATGATTGGTGATTCTCTTTCATCATTGGTGTTTCTGTCTCTCTCTCCCTCTCCCTTCCTCTCTGAAATCAATAAAAACATATTAAAAAGATAAATAAAAATATTTGACCAAATGTTGCGGGGGGCGGGGGGGCACAGCTGGCCTCCAAGGCAGGCCATGTCTGCCATAGCCTGTGGGTGGCCTAGAGGTTGTAGAAGGTTCTTGAAAGCTGTGTGTGAGGAGCCTGTCAGGCAGGGCCCTGGTCGGGGGGCGGCGTGCGGAAACCTCCGGCGAGCACACGTGTCCGTGCACCGTCAGTGCGAGCCCGAGCCCAAGCCCGTTCTTAGCCTCACAGAGGGCTCTGAGCTGCCTGGCTCCCGGGCCACGGCTGCTGCCTGAAGCAGAGGAGAAGGACCCAACTGCCCGAGAGGACCCGGACTGTGGCCAGCAGCTGGCAGCCGGGCTCGCAGAGGCCTCCACGGACCGCACCTCGGGCTCCTGCCCGCCCGCCCTTGCCAGCGGCCTGGGTGACACCGTCCCTGGATGGAAGCTGTGCAGCTTTCTCCTCGTTTGCTTCTTCAGTGACCAATCAGACCAGCTCCATGACGACCAGTCATAACTGCAATTCGGACCATCAAACTGTGCGTTTGGATCACTTGCATGAAATTAGACCCAACAGCAGGGGGACGGGGTTCCTGTGGTTCACGGTTTCATGTGGGCTGTTTCACTCGAGCAAGTTTCTCCCTTCAAGCACTGGATTGGTTTCCGTGACCTTTGTTGACAAAACAGTCTGGTTTCCCGTCCGACGGGCTCCCTCCGTCCAGCAGTCCGGCAGTCTCCTCCTCAGCCCCCGCTCGTCCCTGTCCGCGGGCCCTTCCAGCAGAGCCAGCCGGGCCCCAGCCTGGGCCCGAGGGTCAGGCTGCCTGGAGCTGCTCCTGCGCTGGCAAAGGAAGGGCTCAGGCCGCCAGGCCAGGTCCTCCTCAAAGGCCTGTGTGTGCAGAGCGGCTTGTGGGGAGTGAGCTCCCTGTTCGGAGGGGCTGCCAACAGGCGGGGATGGAAGCACTGGGGGTCCGACTAGATGCCTCTGTGGCCTCTCAGGCCCCGAGAAACCAGAGAGGAGCCCCGGAGAGGGCCGAGGGCGACAGGCCGAGCACCGCTGAGCACCGCTGATGCCAGCCGCGTGGCTGGTGTCCTTTCGCACCTGGGCTCCCATGGGGGGGGGGGGGGGCAAGACCGAGCCTGGCCCTTGGAGGGGCTGCCGATCTTCAGGGCTGCACCAGGCTCCCTCAACAGGCCCCAGGCGAGTACGCGGCCCACTCCTGGTGGCCGCATGAGGTCCGTGAGGGACTAGAAGTGTTGGCAGTAACTGGAGGTGCCAACTCCTGCCGAGGCGGCGGGGGCAGTGGGAGCTGCTGGAAGTCCTCCCTGATACCACTGGGAGCTCCCATTTCTCTCCAGCTGCTCACCTCAGAGGGAGAGGGAGGCGTGGGCTCAGGGTGGGACAGACCTGGGTTCCAGCCGGTTCACATGCTAACACTCATGTGTCCCCAGGGACAAGTCACCCAGCCTCTCTGAGCCCCGTATCCTCGGCTGCTAAACGGGGTGACCTCAGCCTGTGTGGGCTTCACGAGAGCCCGTGCAGGGCAGGCCAGAGAGGGGCACGCCATGTGCCTGTGCCCCCCCCCCCCACCACCACCGCCCCTCCAGCATTGCCTGTGCGTTCGAAGAAGTTAGCCCAGACAGAAGTGGGCCAGTGCCTTCCCCTGGCCCGCCACCTGCCACCTCCAGGCGCATGCGCATTTCCACCAGAGACAGCCCTCCAGCGGGAGGGCCAGGCAGCCGGCCGGTGGGGGAGGTGGCCGCACATTTGAACTTTCCTGATACCTTCACATCACCCCACGAAGGTCATCTGTTTCTAGGGCCAGCTGGTCCGGCTGGACCTGGCAGCCTGGGGTACAGAGAAAATAAGCATCATGGCCCCGCCAGCCCCTGGCCTGACCCTAGGAGCCAGGTGTCAGGCTGAGGCCCTCACTAGCTGGTCCTTCCTCATCTCAGGGTCCTGGCACCTGCCACACCCACTGCTTGCAGCATTCCTCCTCCAGTTCGCATCTCCTCTCACATGCGCCCGAGGCCTGGCCCCTGACCATCACGGCTGACATGGCTCCCACTTCCACCGGGCGCTTTCTTGTCCCTTAGTTCAGCATGTTTTCTCTCTGATCATTTCCCCTGGATGGCAGCTCACAGGGGCATTTGGGGGGCGCGCGCACTGGCCGGTGTGATCACCTCCACCCCTGTGGGAAGGAGCAGAAGAGGAGGAGCTGGGGTCAGGGCCTTTATTGGGGAGTTAAACATGGTGGGCAGTAGGAAGGGCTCAGTGGCCACATGGTAGCAGGTCCGAGGTCCCCGGGCAGCGGTTTCCAAGGCACTGGAGGGGCCCACGCCAGCAGGCACGAGCAGCAGCAAACGAGCAGCAGCGGGCACGTTCGCTGTCTCGACGTGGCCCCGGGGAGGCCGGCGAGAGGTGAGATGCCGGGCAGCCCGTCAGCGGCTCTTGCGGGACTGGGAGGCTTTCTGCCGGTAGATCTCAGCAGTGAAGGGCCTGCGGGGGCAGGAGGACAGGCTCTGGTCAGCTGGTCTTGGGGCTGATGCTGACACCCAGCCCTACCCCCCTGGAGCACGGACAGTGAAGGTGCCCCTGTAGGACTAGGAGGGCCAGCGGCTGCCTGTCACTGCCTGTCCGGACCCTCAGCCCCCACGGTGACTTCTTTGAGCTTCCCGTCTGCCACTGTCAGTGCCGGCTGTGGCCAGCTGACCTGGCCTGTCCTGGGCATGGGAACGGTGGCCATGGGAACAGTGGCCATGGGGATGGTGGGCATGGGAACGGTGGCCATGGGAACAGTGGCCATGGGAACGGTGGCCATGGGAACAGCCCTGAAGGGGAGGCAAGGCCGCCTCCTCCCTCATGGGCTGATGGCAGACAGCAGCCCGGCCCACAGACTGGCGGCGCCTACTCACTCCTCGTACAGGGTGGCTGCCGTGTAGACGAGGGCCACCACCCCAGTCAGCAGCAGGCCGGCGGGGCTGGCGTGCCTGTGGACAAGATACAGGCAATCAGTGGGCAGCCTGCACTGGGTGCCCCTCCCTGCCAGGCTGGGTCCTGTGGCCAATGCGTGGAGCCGGGGCCTCTTTCCAGTGTCTGGCTTTATCTCTCGGACCAGGGCGCCCGCCGTCCAGGTCCTGACCCGTTGGCCAGTGTGCTGCCGTCCAGGCTGGCTCGGGTCCAAGTCGGGCAAGAGGGGCCGGGGCTGTCTGGTCTGGAAGTAAAGCTGGGGGTGTGCGTGGGGGGGCCCCAGCCAGAAGCCCCCTGGCTCCTGGTCCCTCAAAGCCCCAGTGCTTGTGGGGCGGGGCATAGCAAGGAAACATCGCAATCCTGACATTTCACCCTTTGTTTCTCTGGGAGCACAAGGCAAGCGGTCTTCAATGGTTACATAAAAGCAGGACACTTCCTACAGACAATGGACCAACGAGAACTACTTCAGAGGGCGGGGCCTGAGCCCAGAGCCCACACCTGGAGGGCGGGGCCTGAGCCCAGAGCCCACACCTGGAGGGCGGGGCCTTGGCTGGCATGGGACTCCTCCAGGGGGCAGACTCCCTCCCGGGCATGGGACTCCCTCCAGGGGGCAGAGAGAGGCTGCTGCAGGTCTGACAGACCAGCTCCCAGACGGTGCCGCCGCCCGGGTGGACCTGACACGGGCCCTGGGACGCCCTGCCGCCGCCCGGGTGGACCTGACTGCACGGGGCTGGCGGGCTGGCGTCCATGGGCAAGGCTGGCTATGTACATCCTTAAGTGGTTAAAAAAGAATCCAAAGAATAATATTTCGTGACGCCTGGACAGTGTATGAAATTCAAATGTCAGCGTCCATGCTGACACCGTCACACTGCTCCTCGCCGTCAGGGCTGCGCTCCACGGGCAGCCCCTCTCAGCTTGGGTCCGCCAGCCTCACTCTGGCCCGTGAGGGAAGCTGGCCAGCCCTCTTCTATTCTAGATGCTGTCTGTGTCCGAGAGAAGTTATCCCAAGGCACACATCTGCCTGGTGCCTGGCCTTCCGTGGAGACGGCCGGCAGGGAGGGCGGCAGGAACCCACTCACATGACGGCCCAGCCCAGGTAGTTGGCTGTGCTGCCCCAGTACATGGGGTTGTCCAGGATGTTAAACGGGAACGTGGTCACTCTGGCCTCCTTGAGGATCCCGAAGTAATCACCTGTGGACAAGGTGGGCAGGCAAAGACTCACCCCCTGGCCAGACCATCACCCAGAGGGGCCGGCACGGCCCGGCCGCCCTCCCCCTCCGGAAGTCCCAGGCTGGCGGGGAGCAGGCCTGACCTGCGACCCTCGAGGGCATGGGCACTGCCCCGGAGCCATGGCCTCCTCCCCCCAGAATCCCTTGGCCCTTCATCCAGGCAGAAGCAGGACAGCCCTGGTGGGAGGAACCGGCAGGAGTGGGTCACCCACTGTCTGGGGGCCAAGGAGCAGGCAGGGAGGGCTGGGGGGCCTTTCTTTCCAGGAGCAGGAAGCGGGCGGTGGCCTGAGGCAGTGGCGCAGCATCGGGTGCTGGGGCTGAGGGCAAGGAGCACGTGCCCCACGTCCCAAGCAATTCCAGTCCGTTCCTCTGGGGGTCGCACAGCCGCTGGGTCCCCCTCCCACCCTGACGCCCCTCCAGCCAGTCTCACCATGTGGCCCTGAGTCGGAGGGGCTACCCCAGCCGCTTTCTGTCAGGGCCCACTCCCCGCAGCACCCACGGAGGCTCGTCACCCTGGTCTAGAGGATGAGCCAGCCAGCACGGTGCCCTCCGCCCTCCTGTGGCCTCGCCCTGGGCCTGCCGGGGGTGTCAGCCCCACCAGTCCAACCTTCTCATTTCGGAGACAGG
>NW_005871664.1:412916-414937 GCF_000147115.1 Myotis lucifugus
TGCGCCTTCCCACCAGCACCTGCCGGGACCAGGCTCCTGACCCTTCCCCCGGGCTCCCTGCCGCACACCCTCTTCTAGTCCCAGGCTCCCTACAGCTCCCTGCCTAGGCAGGAGGCACTGCCTGGCCACAGTCCCAGCCAGGCCTTGCTGTGGGCAGGAGGAGGGCTGCTCCATGTGGGCCGAGAACACACGCCCCTGAGCGCTGGGGCCCTGCTGCACCCTGCAGGGCCCAGGCCGAAGCACCGCACAGAGATGCCCAGACAGCGAGGGGCACCAGATCCACCCAGGCCTGGACGACACAGGCCTAGTCCCAGCTGGCCAGGGCTGGGGGAGGGGGGAGGGCCCAAGAACCTCTGACCCAGCCCATCAGGGTGCCAGGCAGCTCTGGGTGCCACGTGCTTGCTGGGAGGGGCTCCCCTGAGAGCAGCAGCTGCCTCCTCGGTCTGGCCCCGCCCCCCAAGGTCACCGTGGCCCTGGCAGCCAACCCATGGCTTCCATCCTGGGCTTCCAAGCTGCTGGAAGTCACTGACGTCGTGAGGCCTTCCTGCCCGGAGTCCCCAGAGCTGCAGGCAGAAAGGGACGGTGGCCCGCCCCTCGCAGGCCAACACCCTGCCTGGCCTCGCAGCCACGCAGCTGGGTGAGACCTGAAGGGGAAGGTGCCCCAGCCGGCTCCTCCCGGGCCCTGAATGGTCTTACCCAGGAAGGTCCCGGTGAAGCCCAGGGCGGAGAAGCTGGAGAGCACCAGCACGCTGCCGGCGCCCAGCAGCACGAGGCCGGCCTGGTAGGCCGTGGGCGTGTCCAGGCTGTCCATCCGGGGCTGGTTCCGCATGGCCTGAGTGAACCTGTGGGAGGGGGGTAGGTAAGGGGTCACGGCGTGAAGATGAGGCTGCCACTCCCTCCCATCCCGCCCCCAAGTGGCCCCCAGAGGAGCCAGTCCCAGGGTCTCAGACTCAGTGCTGCCGGGGGGCAGGCAGGTGCAGCGGCTGCAGGTGGGATGCGGGCACCGGGGACGGGGCAGGGGGGCGGGGGCCGCCCTGAAGCCTCATCCCCCAGCTGCCTCCAGGGAAGCGGTGCGGTGGGGCCCAGGCCTGCAGGAGTGTTTGGTTTTTCAGGAGTCAGAAATCCTGACTGGATATGAAGTATCCTCATTTTTAAAAACTTAAAAACAGGCGATTAATGAAAACTATTTTGGATTCTGTGCGTGTCAGCAGGCCAGATTCAGCCCGAAGACCAGCAGTTTGCCAACTCTGACCGTGTCCAGCAGCACTGATGCTGTGGAGGAGAGTGAGCCGGGAAACGAAAGATGTGCGCCCCAGGCTGTGTGCGGGCATCCACTCCCCTGGTGGGCTCGGCGCCGCAGCCTCGGGCACTCTGCCCTCCAGCCTCCTGGGCCCTGCCCAGCGCTGGCCGCAGCCCTGGCAGCACCTGTGCCCCTTCCTTCCACACCTGGAATGCCCCAGCAGGTTCCCTCCGGGGCGGAGCCGTGGGAGGCCTTGCAAGGGGGCTGAGCAGATGGGGTGATGTGCTAGTGAGTTCTGAGACGGGGTTCTCCGGCGGGCTCCGAGGCTGGAGGGCCTGGGCTCGTGGTCACGCACAGGAGCAAGGCGCCGGGTCTGCCTCCTCAGGGAGAGCAGGCGCTGGGGAGAGGGACACTCCCCACAGAGAGGTGTGTGTGGGAGCAAGAGCAGGCACGTGCCACACACATCCCCTTCCCACTGCCCCTCGGTCACAAGAAACAAGACCTCCGCCTCACAGGAGGCAGCTGCTTGCACCCACTTCGTACCAGGTACTCCTAGCAGGGCAGCTCACTATCCACCAACCCATCCACCCATCTGTGTATCCTCTATCACCACCCATTAGTCTATCTATCTACCCACCCATGCATCCATCCATCTATCCTCTAGCCATCCCTCCATCCATCCATCCATCCATCCATCCATCTATCCATCCATCCATCCATCCATCCATCCATCCATCCATCCATCCATCTATCCATCCATCCATCCATCCATCTATCTATA
>NW_005871665.1:0-51019 GCF_000147115.1 Myotis lucifugus
ATGCAGGCCCCGCCCCACACAGGCCCCGTCCCCTGGCTTGGAGGCGGCCCTAGCGCCCCCTAGTGTGAGCGGCTCCCTCGGTGGGGGCCGGAGCTGGTAAAGATGATGCAGCGCGCGGGCGGGAGGCATCAACACAGAGGACTCAGCCCATTTTACAGATGGGGACTGCTGAGGCCCAGAGGATACGCTCCACTACCTCGAAATGGCACAGCTCATGAGGAGCTGAGCTGGGTTGGGAGCCCAGGTCTCCTGACCCTCAAACACTCCTCGAATCAAGAATAGGAATATGGAGAAAATAGGTCTCCATTAACTAGCTTTGGGGGAGGGGCTTAAGCGTGGACTTTCTTTAGAAGCTTCCAGCTCAGAGAAGCCACTTCTCTGCGCCACTATGGATAAACAGACACTCAGTACATACTGGGGGTGGGTGCAACCACCACTCCAGGGTCAGATCCTTAGACCAAGGAAGGATATAAATGAACTCAGCACATCCGATCTTCCCAGTTTTTCAAGACAAACCAAAATCCAGATGTTTAGGTGAAATTTTCCACTTTTTAAAATGTTGGGAACATTAAAGTTCAGAAAATGCCATGTAGGCCAAAGGAAACACACCTGTCTACTGGACTTGTCCTGCAGGCTCCTCCTTATGGAGGAGAGAGCACTGGACCAGGAGTTAGGACAGCAGACTGGCTTCTGGCAGCTGCTAGCTGGCTGAGGGGCCTTGAGAACCACTGAGCCACGCTACTCATCAACTTGATAACTATTAGGTCACAGTGTAAGGGAGAAAAGAGCTCCATTCTGAGGGATGACCTGTAGCTCTGGTGTGCTGGGAAGCCTGAGGCTGGGCCGGGTTTGTGACCTCACCATCTTCCATCTCCCATTCTGCTACCGAGGAATTCCGTGGAGCAGCACACCCTGCTGGGCAGGCCGCCTGCCGTCACAGAGCATGCAGGAAGCTGCTGACAGTAACGTCTGTCCTCCGGCTCTGATGGGCCACAGCTAAGCTCCGTGTGGCAGCCTGCGAGCTTAGGAATTCCATAGTTGTCGGGGCCAGTGCTGCCTGTCAGACCGGTCACCCCTTGGGCAGGGCTATGGATGAGGCCAGGCCTCCAGCCTACTCCTCGATGGCTGTTTGAAGACTTTGTCTTCAGGGTGACATTCCCAAGGACACACAGGGGCCAGGCCAGTGTGACTCCTCCTTAACCCGTCCCCCTGACCCCATGACAAGGATAAGCAGCCCACAGCTCGCAGTAATGTAAAACCATTTAATTCTAAATCAAATCACTTTCACAACAGTGAAAATTAGCAACTGGTCAAGGTGTGCCGCTGTACATGGTATCATTTTCTGTCTGTGGTTGGGAGCTGGTCCTGATCCGCAAAGGCGGCAGGAATAGGAGTAGAGACTAAGAACATAGAAAACACACACAAAAGAAGGGAAAACTGCCTTGGTGGGGGGTGGGGGTGGGGTGGGGTGGTGGTGGTGAGCCTGCAGAGGGGTCGTGGGAGGGGGGCTCCCTTATCAGGGCTGGGCCAGCAGTCCCAAATCGGCTCTCCTGCCCCAGCCCCTGGCAGAGCATGAGTGGGGACCTATAAGATGAAAAATCAAAGGGCAGGTGGCCAGCCTGGCTTTGCTAACAGGCTCCTGGGATACCTTTGCTGGTAGAGCTCATCTGGGCTCACTTCCTTTAAGAGTCCAAGTGATTATACCTTTGCTGGTAGAGCTTTCCTGACTCGCTCCATTTCATTAAAGAGTCCAAGTGATTCATCTTCCTACCCACATCCCTTCTTTAACCTTTCTTCTGGAAACCCATTTTCTGTTGGGCCCAATAGATTGACGTGCTCTCCCCCACCACTAGGTGGAGGCACTGCACTGAGGGACCCCACCGGCCTTCTCCAGCTGAGATACTCCAGGGGCACCTTCCACTTTGGGGATTTCTAGGTGATAAAAAGAGCACGATTGAGCGGGTGCCCCCAAGGTATTTAAAATCCATGAGGCACACTGTAAAGCTGGTGGCTTATTCTTATCAAATGGATTCAGCAAATGAACCACTTATTCAATACTTATATTTTGTCTTTTAACACTGAACTCTGGCATTGACAGGTTACAAGGAGAAAGGGATGGGGGCTATGCAGAGGGAAGGAGGGCTTCCCATCTTGGATAAGGTCCTGGATTCCATATGCTATGCAGAGCCGTATCTGGGAAAGAAAAACAAACCATTAGGTGGGGCTTTCTACCCTTTGTTGGCTATTGCTGGAGGTAAGCCAGGAGCACTGTGGCCCGGTGATGAGACAGAGGCCCCCAGGAAGGCCATCTCCTCCCAGCCTGGGGTCTCTGGAATAGACTGGATTTCTAGGAAGAGGCCTGACAGACTATTCCACCAAGTGAACCGTCTTCTTGCCTGGACCACACTCCCTCCATCAGATTCGGAGAAAGAAGCTTGTGAAGTTGAAACACAAATCAAGGGCTTGGGCAGCATGATTCCCACAGAAAGGCCACCCCATGTGTCACCGTGCTGAGGCTCCCAGGCCCCTGCCCGACTTGAACAATCACCGGGTTGCCTGCTCTGGAGGAACAGGCTTCCCGGGATTTAGCACATGTCCAAGGAGGTGTCCACAATCCGGATCAAATCAGGGGCTTCCCCCTTTGCGGCCTCTTCATTAAGGACAATTTGGCGGATGGTCTTCAACATGCAGCGGGGCTGACTTGACAAACCCCCGTTTCCTTTGGGCAGGTCTGCGAGGAGATATACACAGAGCTTCTGCGGCCTTGGGGACAGGGCTGCTGTGCGGCTGTTCCTGCATCGGAGCTCTGAACCCCTCTGCAGCCCCAACTGCAGGTCTTTCCTCATGCACAGCAGCAGTGGAGGCTGTGCCCTCTGGCAGAGAGGAACATGTGTGTGGTTTTGGGGGGAAAGGTGATGAGAAATCTGTGAGTGGAGACACATCTCCCAGGATGATCTATGCCAAAAACAAGGAGGTCATTCAAGCCGCTCTCGGGCCAAAGACGCTGAGGATGGCCAGAGCCAATAAAAGATCTTTGGGTCTCTGGTGAGTTCATGATGCGCCTCCAGCTTCAGCTGCTGCAATTAGGATCTTTATAGGACAGCAGTTTCTGGCACCTCTGCCGAGGAGGGAGAGGAAGGAGGGAATAGGGCAGAGCAGCACTGAGATCTGGCAGGGGAACCTCTCTGTATGAGGACCCCCACTGACCTCAGAGGCCACTTACCAAGGGTATTTAATGAGATGAGAGGAAGTTTCCACAATCAACATTTGGTTCATCCCTTTGTTCTTATAACATTAAACGCAGGTGAAGTTGCACCGACAGTTTCTCTCTTCTGCCTCTTCCTGGTGCAGAGTCAGGAGCTACTGAGCTGGCTGGAATAGGATTTCATGTTGTAACCCAGGAGAGACGATTCAGTGCCAAGGCCTGAGGGTTTATGGCAGTGGCCACACTCCAGGGTTCTCGACAACAGTCTTGAGTCCTAAAGCTCTGATGGAGAAGATTCCTTGATGTGTTACGGACCCCACTGATTCCAGGGCTCGGGATTATCCAGGAAGCCAAACATGAAGAGTGGGGGTGGTGTGGCACCAGTCCAGAGGCCCTGCCATGGATGTAGGCCAGGAGCCCAGCATTAGGCAATTAGGAGCCAGAACATGATCACCAGGGCCACAAACAGGAAGAGGCGTGACAGGAACTGCTCATCCACGTACTGGGGCGTTCCGGGGACAGCTGGAGACAGGAGGGAGAAGAGAGGTGTTAGCGCGCTGCAGCTGTGCACACGCCCACTTGGGACCGAAGTCGAGAAGCATCAACCTTCATCTCTTTACAGAATCCTGCACACTAAAAAGATTTCCAAACCCCAAATAACATCAGGCAAAACAAAACTGGAATTGTGGAAATATGTGGAATAATATAACAATGAGGACAAGATCTCCAATGGATCCTCAGAGGGTTTGGCCTATAGGTGCAAGTAAGTGGGGAAACTCTTAGAGGGAATAATGAAAGGAAAGCTACGTTTGTTAAGCACCTTCTGTGTGCACAGTGTTTGCACACACATTATTGCTTGGTGAGTACTATTCCCATTTTCTGTAGGAAGAAATCAAAGTTGGTGGTGAATACACAATACAATATGCAGATGATGTATTATAGGATTGGAGAGCTGAAACCTATATAATTTTATTAACCAATGTCACCCCAATAAATTCAATTAAAAAAAGAAACCGAAGCACCGCCTCCTAGTCATGGAGTCTCTAGATTCTGGCGCTGCTGAACCCGGAGGGTCTCAGAGAGCCCGGCGTGGAGTGCCTTCCTTTTCCAGAGGAGAGTGCTAGGGCCCAGACAGGCAAAATGACCGGTTTCCCTCACCGCCCAGCAAACTAGGGGTAGAAGTGGGCTGAGAACTTGGGCTTCCCCTCCTCGCTGCTTTGAAAAAAGGTGCTATGTATAGCTCCCTGTCCTGACTATTAGAGAAAGAGAGTTAAGAGCACCTCCACCCCAATGAGCAAGTGGTATCATCACAGGAGAAAACTGTCTGCTTGTGGCAGGAGGATCCAGAGGGCAGCCTGGTTTCCTGGGGAACGCGAGGTGAACCTTGGACCAGGTTAGAAGGAAGCGAGCTACCAGGCAGGTTCCTGCTGCCTTCACGGGGCCCTGCCCTTTGGGGCCTCCTTCCTCATGGCCTCTTGGTGCTGTACTCTTCTCCAATGAGGTGCTCTGATGGATTCATGCAGGCAGGCAGTCAACAAAGACTCAGTGATTGCCTGGTAGGCACCAGGGTGAGGCCAGGGGACACCTGGGATGGCCCAGGAGTAGGTTACTGTCCCTACAGCTTAAGCTCCTGGCCAGGAAGTACGCATTGGTCCCTACTGTGCTCAGCTGACCTTGGCGGTTCTGCAGGTTCCATGGTAAGGATCCTGGCCTGGGTGTCATATTGTGACAGAGTACAGAGCACCCACCTCGTCACCCTGCTCTATACAGACTGCAGCTGGCATTCTCAAGCTGACTGGAGGCAGAAAAGCAGCAGCAGGTGGCAGACACAGGCATAGTTCCCAAAGGGTTGGGGTTTGGGACCAGCCCCATGTGTGTCCCGGGGGAAACTGGACAGAGATGCCAGAGAACAGAGAGACCCTGACTCCTTGGGGTCACACACTGCCCTTTCCAGCCCCCAAAGGTCCAAGTGAGGATGGGGTACATGTGCAGAACTAGGCTTTTCTTCAGCTGGGTATGGTTTATACCTTTTCATTTTATGGGCACGGGGTACATCTTGGGAAACATCACTAAGTATTTTCTGATTTGCAAAATGGAGCTAATTGCACATCTGTCTCAAGGGTTCTCATGGGGATCCTGAATTTGTAACGGAAAGCACTATGAACATGCCTGATACTTGCTAAGTATGTATTATCGTTAGCACGACTACCAGTAACCTGGAAAGAGTTTAGCACATTTTGAAGGCTGATTATAGTAACAATTATCTATCACCTACATACTGCTGAGTTCCAGAGAGCCTTCAAGCAGGATTCCCAAGGGAACAGGGTCTTACCTGGAGGAGGCCGCCCATCATTTATGTTAAATGCCGTGGCAAATATCCCAAAGGGAAACGCCCCAATTCCAAAAGACATCTGGAAGCCACCATCTCCAAATCCAAATCCTTGAAATCCCTGTGCAGAAGAAATGCAATTCAGAAGTGGAACAAGCAGGTCTCTCTCGCACCTGTTAAACACGTCACCTTACATGTGGCATCCACCTCTCCTCCCTACCCTCTGCCGCCTGTTTCCAAGGGGGGAACATCTTTTCCTCCCATCTAGATCCCGAGGCAGAGGAATCTGGTGGCCCATCTAGCCTACAAGGAATCCCAGCGAAGGAAATCTGAATGCCAGAAAGATCGGGCTCTACCCAAAGTAAAACTCTCTGCTGAAGCAAGGCAGGTTCTTAGAGCTCCCGGTTCTTTCCCAGACTCCCACGCTAGCCAGTCAAAGTTTCTACATGTTTTGTAGCAGCAAAGTTGGCGATAACCCTTATGCCCAATAATAAGGGAACGTCAGTATAAGCTACACATGCATATAATAACCATTCAACAAGTGTTTGTTGCTGTTACTATTGAGGGTAATCTGGAGAAGAGACCCTCAATTTCAAGATCCCTGACTCAATAATCACACTCCTGGGAATCCTAAGGAAATGCCATAATTCAAATAAGGGGGGCGGGGGGAGGGAAATGTGCCAAGTTGGTCACTATAGCATTATTTATAACAGCAAAACCTAGAAGAACCTAATAGGTCCTTCAATGTGAAAACCTAAATTATAATGCATCAGTATTCAACAAAATAAATAGAATAAAGAGGACAGGGCAGAGCATACGGAATATATTGCCAAAATTAAAATTTAAGCAACAGACTGGTGACGACTACATAAAACACACACTCACACACAGCATACAGATAAAAAAAGATGTGGAAATGCCCTAGCCGGTTTGGCTCAGTGGATAGAGTGTCGGTCTGTGGACTGAACGGTCCCGGGTTTGATTCCGGTGAGGGCACATGCCCAGGTTGCAGGTTCGATCCCCAGTAGGGGGCGCGCAGGAGGCAGCGGATCAATGGTTCTCTCTCATCATTGATGTTTCTATCTCTCTCTCCGTCTCCCTTCCTCTCTAAAATCAATAAAAAAATATATATTTTTTAAAAGATGTGGAAATAAAAATATACTTGTGCGATTCTGGAAGTATGAATAAATATTTTGCTAATGCCTGATTTAAGTGCACAAAATTTTTGAGCCAGTAATTCTACTTCTAAGAATTTATCCCAGTAAAATAATCATGAACCTACTCAAAAATCTATCTCTAAGTTCATCAGAATATTTTTAGGTTAGGGAAAAAAAAGGAAACAGCTAAATGTCCAAAAATGAATTAAATGAATTATGTGAAGTCCATACATTGGAGCATTAAACAGCTACATAAAATATTACTGACATGTAAAATCTCAAGATATATCAATGAAAATCTACCCCTCTCTGAGACTGTGAATTCCGTAAGGGCAAGATCTTTGCTATGTTCACTGATACATCACCAATGCCTAGAATGATGCCCAGCACACAGAAGGCACTTAGTATAAAATGAATGAAATTTTAAAAGAGGGTTATAAAACAGGA
The DNA here is from genome assembly GCF_000147115.1 of Myotis lucifugus. Lineage (NCBI taxonomy): Eukaryota > Metazoa > Chordata > Mammalia > Chiroptera > Vespertilionidae > Myotis > Myotis lucifugus. Next base: position 7,139 of record NW_005871665.1, read on the forward strand.
GCCAAATAGTAAATATATATATATATATATATACATATATATATATATATATATATTCACACACACACACACAAATCTATAAATAAAACACACAGACATAAAAAGTGTGTGTGTGTGTGTGTGTGTGTGTGTGTGTGTGTGTATATGTATGTGTGTATATATATAATTATAGAAAAATAAAAAAGAAAATAGACCAAAATGTTTCCAGTGGTTATCTCTGGATGGTGGGATTATAAGCGATTTTTTCTTCCTTATCCTTTTGTATTCTACAAAATATCCTTTACTTTTAATCAAGGAGGAAAAAGTATAGGGCCAACAGAGAAACTTCTGAAGCCATGCACTTATTTCTAGAAGCTTCCCCTAGCATTTTCCTCACCCCTCTGTTTTCTGGCTCTGGCCTCTGGCCTTGAGGACGGGGCGGGGTCTTCTCTCTGAAACAGAAACGGTGTAGATAGGTTTATTACATAATGCTTTGAGCTGCTCCCAAGTGAACTGGGAGTTCTTCACCAGGGCCCTGCCCCCTTCCTGCCCAGCATGCATACCTATGCCAAAATAAACCAAACACTAAATAACTCTTTGTTCTACCTGCAACTGTTCTCTACCTATGGAGAACCAAGGAGAAAATCAGCTTGTTTATAATATGCTCATCAGACTGCCCTGAGCCTGCTCCTCTCACAGACAGCATGACCCAGAATGCCAGCCAGACACCTGTCCCTGGACCAGTGTAATATAGGGGTCATGAAATAAAATTTAAAAATCCCAAATCCAAACTGAAACAGAGAGTGGCCTGTCAGCAGAGAGGGCTGAGACTCATGGTCTCTCTGAGCCGCCCATTAACTCCAGCTTCACCTCCCACTCCTCTTGGGCATGTCCTCTACTCTATCTTGCCTCTGGGCCCCAGCCTCTTCCATCACGCGTCCCACAAATACCGGACTGAGGACTTGCTACCCATCAAGCACAAGGTAGGTTGTTACCAATACTAAGGCTGAAGACAGACCCTACTCTTGAGGTGTTCATGGTTTAAAGGGGGCTACCACCAAACACAATACAGTCTGGGAGGGACCTCCTTTATAGAGGTATGAACCAAATGGGGTGGGAGCATGGGTGAGAGCAGCTAATGTGGGGAATAAGTGCCATTTCAAGGAGGAAGTAGCTTTAGGGCTGCTCATTCCAGATGGGCAGAAGTTTGAGGAGGAGAAGGGGTGGAACTGGGGCAGGCAGAAGAGGCAAAGGGACAACAAATACAAAGGCTCATGAACGTGAAAGGGTAGACCCTTTAACACTTGGAGTGCGGGTGAATTTCCCGCCAAAATATAAGATGGCTCTGTCTTTTGGTTTTGTTCCATCCACCAAAAGGGTGGATTACAAACAAATATTTGGTAATACGCAGTTACAATCGGCCCGAGTTTACACGTTTCCCGCACTCCACCGCAAATCTATATGAACCGAGTTAAAGACGGCTCCCGCGGAGTACGCGCAATTCACGCGAGCCGACTTAACTCGTTTCCCGCACTCCAAGTGAGAAGTCCAATGTGTCTGGCCACTGGGTGTGCTGGGGAGTTTAGGGGTGTGTGTGTGTGTGTATGTGTGTATGCGCCACATCACAAAGGGCTCTCAGTACTTGTGTCTGGAGAATGCCAGACCCACCCACACCTTCATTTCCAGAAATTTCAACTCCACAAGCCTCCCAGACCCCCGTCCCTTCCTCCCCCCATATTTTATACGGCACTGCTACAGCAAGCCACCTCCTTGCAGACTCCTGTTGGGACCTTGCTTCCCAGGCTGCTCCTTCACAGCACTTGCAACTGTGATGTCTTGTGCACCAAGTACATCGCCTGCCCCTGGCAGACGCTCAGCGGATATCTGTACTATAGCTCAGCAAGTGGCAACCTGGCTCCCTTCCCCTCCTGGCTAACTTCCATCTGGACTCCAATTGCCTCAGAACTGAGGGTCTGCGAGCACTAAGTAAAGCGAGGGGTGAGTCGGTGCTGAATGGAAGTGAATTCATGTCCAAAGGGGAAGATTGGGTGTGAGAGGTGCTCCAAGGCCTCACCTGGGGTCCTGCTGCCCAGTGCTGCCCCGGCCGTAGAGGGGGATGACCTTGTCTCGGCTGATCCCAGCTTTGCAAACTGGACACACCTGTCTGTTAGGTCTGGTCTCCAACCACTGCAAGCAGGAGAGAAAAACGCGTTCTATAAATGTGAATCTAGGACTTCAGAGCCAAGGAAAAGGCAGTGTTTAATGGTTTTATATCTTATTTCCTTTATCTTACTGCCAAAAGCCCCAAAACTTATGTATACTGTGCTCTTTATAAATTTATAGCAGACACGTTTCACCAGGTTCCACTGGGATCAGAATGCACAACCTGAACTTAGCAGGTAAGTTTCCCCTACCTTCTCCCATCCAGATGCTGAGGCTCTAACTTCTGGAACTTCTGTTCTCCCCCCACGTTCCTAAGCCCCCTACTAGTGTGGGGCTCCACTGACAACCACCGTGGAGGCAGCCAGCTTGCAGTGCTTACTCATAGGCCGTTGTGAATGCCAGGCCTGGGTCTTGGTGAATACTTACTACCTGGTTTTCATAATAATCTAAAGCTGGGAAAATAGACGTTCTTCCTGTCACAACAGCTCTCTGTTGAGACCAAAATGTTTTCCCCTTCCTAACATTTTCAAGACCTTTAAGAGTAGGGGGAAGGTTGATATGATAGGAGACACTTTCTAGAGGCACAATCTCAAAAATAAAAAATTAACATATTATCAAATCCAACCCAGTTTCCAGTTGAGGAATTGAGACCCCGAGAGGCAGCGGCCTGCAAAGGCCACAAAAGCCACTGGCAGCGGCCAGGACCACCCCGGGTACCACACTGATCCGTCTCCTCAAGTGCCTGTCAGCGGCAGGTGGATAATGGGGGTTGAGGGAAAGCAAGCCAATGAGCCCACAAGCAGGGGAGATTGCAGTTTCTGACAGCAGTCTCCTGAGACCAGGAGTGTCTTGTGCAACCACAGGTGATGAAAGACAAAGTAAAATGAAATGCACCTTACCTGATGTAAACACGGCCAACTGTCAGAGTCCCCAGGGCAACCAGCCATCAAGGAGAAAAGAGAGAGGGGAAAGGAAAATAAAATGTTCTCATTAGCAGAAACATCGGGGCAGGAGCAGAAAAATGGGCAAACTGGGTAGAAGTGTGGAGCACTGCCAGCCCACTGAGCAGGGGAATCACTGGAGCCAGAAATGAGAAGAGCCTGGGCTACAAACACAGAAAAATGAAGCCATGGAGTCAAGACGCCCACCTCCACCCCTGGGATCCTACTACTTGTGAAGACGCCCACAGTCAGACCATCCCAGACCTAACTTCTCTACAAGTAAAACTCGGAGGGGTTTCGGCCTCTAAAAGAATTCAATAAAAGCTAAGGAACCCAGGCCTGAGCAGTGTTGCTCAGTGGGTTGGAGCATCATCCCATATACCAAATGACTGCGGGTTTGATTCCTGGTTAGGGCGCACACCCAGGTTGCAAGTTCACAACCTGGTCAGGGCATACAGGAGGCAACCGATCCGCTTCTCTCTCACATTGATGTTTCTCTCTCTCTCTTTCCTTTCCCCTCTCTCTAAAATTAATTAAAATATATATCTTTGGGTGAGGATTAAAAAAAAACTAGGTCCCTCTGTGTAGAAAAATTCATAGGAACATTCTCATGCTCTCATTCACACATGTACACACGTAATATTTTGGACTCAACTTCAGTGGATTTATAGCTTCCTCAGACTCAAAAGGAACGTGTGGATCTAGATTCAGTTTAACAACATTTTCAGGCTGTCCTCAGCCTTGAGAGCTCGGCCGGCAGTAAGTAGCTTCAAGTTCAGGTCTACTGTTAAAAACATCTTTAAGTAACGAGAAGGGTGGGGCTACCTTTAGCTTAGTGAGCTACACTCCACAGGTTGTTGCCCAATCTCTCATTTTCCAAATGAGGAAACCAGGCTCAGAAATATTAAATGACTTGCCTATAGCACCAGGGCTAAAAAATAAGTTCCTGACTTCCAGTTTACTGTCCCTCTATCACCCAGCACTGGGCGCAAGAAAAAAAAAAAATGACACTTACAGAATTGAAGGAAAAGTCCCTCTAATTCCAGATTTTTAACTTTTCTTTCTCTCTTGATTCATTCATTCAAGTAACAAATGTCAATTGCACACCTACTACGTGTCAGGATAGTGGAAAATATGGATATGATTTCTGCTTCTCAAATACCATGTTTCTTTACCTGAGTAAAATTTAGACTCAGAGGATAATTCCTTTCCCAATTCCTGAACCACAGTTTAGCCTCACATTCCAGATACACAATCTCCCTGGACGTAACGGACACGTGACATCTGTCTTCAACATTAATCTTGCATTGTCACTCCAAACTGGGCCTGAGACACCCTAAATCATGGCAGATCTCCACTGGCAACTTCCCACAAAGGCTGTGGGGGAGGTGGAGGTAACTTCTCCTCAGGGAAAAATGAAAGAGTGTAACAATGATGATGATTACTCCCATTTATAAAGCAACTACTGTGTGCCAGCCTGTGGCTGAATAGCTTTGCATTTGTTCATATCACTAGATGGTCACACTAACCTTTGAGGAAGTGCAATTATTTCCATTTTACAGATAAGGAAACTGAGGCACAGAGAGGGCAGCAGATCTGTCCAGAGACAAACCACTCCAATGAGAAGCACCTGTTTCATTTTAGAGTCTGTGCTCTTTCCAATGATACCCTGGCTTAATTCTTAAGATCTAAACATGTACCCAGATTCTCAGAGCCAAGAGGGGCTTCTGTAACCATCGAGGCTGGAACGGACACTGACTGCCACTTCATTTTGATAAGCTACGTAAAATATGGTAGCAATTATTAGGATCCCAGCTAACACATAATATTTACTCTGTGCTATGTGCTCTTCTAAGCCTTTGACGTATTTCACATCATTTAACGCTCACAACCCTATAAAATGAGGCAGCGTGTAAGTACCTTGCCCAAGGTCATCCCATAGGAAAGTGGAAGAGTCGGGATTCATAGCCAGGCAGCCTGGCTCCACAGTCCTTGCTCAACACCATTGCACTATCCTGCCTCCTGGCTAACAAGCAAGTAGCAAGCAGTAAGTGCTCACTAAATGGGGAGCTGTTACTTTAGAGATGGGGATACGGAGCCCAGGGTGGGGACTGGATTGGCCCCCGAGCTGGGATGAGAACCCAGGTTGCCTGTCTTTGGACCTGAGTATGGCAGGACCCGAAGTGTGTGGGAACCTTCCCCAGCTCTGTGCAGGGCTATGAGCTTTCCGAAACGAGCAGTGTGTGCTCTGGGAGGGGGCACTGACCAGAAGAGGTGGCCGCATAGGCTGATGACGGCATCCTTGGCTGTGTCCAGGCAGATGTTGCACTCGAAGGTGCTGTCCTGCCCTCCGCTTTCGCCAGCACCATTGCTGCTGCCGCTGGGTCCCCCCGCACTGGAGTTCTCAGGGGACGCAGAGGCTGAGGGCCCCTTACTTGCCATCCTTGGCTTGGCTGTCAGCAAACTCTTGAGTGAAGACGCTCCCAGGAAAGTCCTGAAAGGCAGAGAGCCCTGGATTGCCATTTCTGCAGCTCACCCCCTCACCTCCATGCCAACCCCCCACCATCTTCTCTCAGTTCCAGATGTTCAGATTAGGACTGAACCCCCAAGTAGACTTCCCAGGAGCTGCAGAGGATGATAGTCGTGGGGCACTACCCAGACAGCAAGGACTCAGAAACTTTCAAAGAACACGGCCCAGAATTTACCACACAAACCGCACAATACAGAGCAGCTTCCGATGACTCCACAGGAACTGGACCTCCCTGTCCCTACATTCTCCCAGGATAACGCCCGGCTGATAAAGACATGCTCAGTCAAACTGAACGTTCGCAGGCTGTCCCCTAACTTTGGAGAGCCTCTATATTGGCAGGGGAGTCTGCTCAGGCCAGAAGGATAGTGACTGGCATATGCCAGAATAGGAAGAAAACCCTGTAACTCTGAGAGGTGAGGAAGCGAGGAAGGACCAGGAAGGTCATCTGGTCCAATGCCTTCCACACTGCCATCTCTGCAATCCGCCTTCTGCCAGGTTAGAATATCACCTACTTATTTCATCTAAATCTACCAACTCAATACCTTTAAAGCGGAGGCTTATGAAACTGCAGAAAATAGAAAACCAGTATTGCTTACCATAGGGATAAATAAATATAAGTATAATGAAGGGAAACCTTTTCTCCTCATACCACCGAAAACCATTTGGCACACTCACACCATGCTTTGGGCAAACCCGGTCCAATCTTTTTAGGAAATTGTGGCTTGAGAATTCTCAGCAAACTGATTAGTGTGGAGCTGAGACTGGGACTCATGACATTCAGTTTGTACTCAAACCACAGAACACGCTGGCCACCAAATGCTGGGAGAAAGCGACCACGTTCATCACCTCTTCCAAAGCAAAGACTCTGCCAGGAATTGAACAAGAAGGACAGTAAGGCCAACACCAAAGGATCCTCAGACATTCTGGGTGCAGATGGTGAAGAACCTCATCGGCCACCCTCACCACCTCAGAAATTCCAAGGAGGAAAGGCTAGCTGGCCAGCACAGTCGGAGAACCGGAGGTTGGATGCTGGTTCCAGGGGATGGGTGGTTTGGGGAACCTCCCTTCTCCTCTCTGGGCCACAGTTTTCTCATCTGTACATGGAGGCACCCTTTCCAGCCCCGAAACTGTGCTGCGAAGGGTCCTCTTACCCACTCTCTGCAAGCAGACAGCCCACCCCAATCCGAGACTCACCAGTGGAGCACCGGAGGGCCACCCCGATTTCAGCTTCCAAAGTATGAGAAGGCAAGGACCGAGAAGCCACAGTCCTCAGACCCAGCAGCCTTCCGCACACCACCACCCAGGACTCTGGACTCACGGGTGTCCCTCCCCACGACAGCAGCTCAGTGACTTGAGCTCGGAGAGGAACCGGCTCACCGCCACTTTTTCACTCAGTTTCATCATTTTACGTGAGGTCCCAGAAGGGCAGCTCGCTGGCTGCCGGCAGCACCAGTGCTTTGCTGGCCGTGGCTCCAAGACCTTCCCCACGATCGGTGCTTCCCCCTCCTCACACAGAATGAAGCCTGCTTGTGGGGGCCACATCATGGCCTTTCTTTGTCTTTCTAGCTCAACCACTCAACACCTGTGTTTCTTTAAAAAAACAAAAAAAACAACCACACACACAAAAACACAAACTTTTAAAATGAGAGATTTTTTTGCCCTGGCTGGTTTGGCTCAGTTGATAGAGCCTCGGCCTGTGGACTGAAGGGTCCCGGGTTCGATTCCGGTTAAGGGCACATGCCCGGTTTGTGGGCTCAACCCCCAGTAGGGGGGCATGCAGGAGGCAGCCAATCTATAATTCTCTCTCATCATTGATGTTTCTATCTCTCTCTTCCTCTCCCTTCCTTTCTGAAATCAATAAAAATATATTTTAAAAATAAATAACATGAAGGATTTTGTGTGTACATGTGCAGAAAGATAACCATAAAGTCAGGTTCATGGACCAATCTTAAATGACAGTCTTCTTAAATGATGCAATAAGAAGTACACAGCTCCAACAATGACGCATTCTTGTCTTCAAAAAGGAAACAGAGTTTAATCGAGTCTTTAAATGAATTACCCATTTACAGAAAATGTGGGGCATCGATGCATGTGTTAAATCCAGAAGGAGGCGATCAGCAAATCCAGAATGCGGAACTTTTTACAGGGCAAAGAGCCCAAGTTCTCCAGAAAACAAATCCCATGGGAGGGGTGTGGAGGTGTATAGAGACTGACACTTGAGACATGCCACCCAGCAGCAGTGTGAGGGGCTCACGGGAACCAAATCAAACAAACCCCTGTAAAAAGACATTTGTGAGATGACTGACAAAAATTAGACTTAACCTGGATATTAGTTGATATTAGGAATTGTTAAATTTTGTTTAGTATGATAATTTAGTTTAGTATTGTGTAATGTTTCTGAAAAATTCTCATCTCTGGAAACATACTTAAGTATTAATGAAGAAATGATAAGATGTTTGAGATTTGCTTTAATCCAGGGGAAAAAGTGAAAGTGGAGAGCAAAGATTACATAAGAACAGGAAAATTGATGGTTGTTGGAGCTTGATGATGAATGGGGATTCACTTTTTAAATTTATTTTATTTTTTAAAAATATATTTGTCTTTATTTCAAAATATATACAAATTGAAGCCCTGGCTGGGTGGCTCAGTTGGCTGGAGCACTGTCCCATAAACCAAAAGGTTGCAAGTTCAATTCCTGGTCAGGACACACACCTACGTTGTGGGTGTGATCCCCGGTCAGGATGTGTACGGGAGGCAACTGATCAATGCTTCTCTCTCACACTGATATTTCTCTCTTTCTCTCTCTCAAAACAATAAACATATCCTCCAGTGAGGCTAAACAAATAAAATTGTAAAATATGTGTATAATATTACACTTGCTACAACAAGAATGAAAATAAATATTAGTAAATGTCTTTATTTTTTCTCTTCAATCCCTCCACACACACACCCCACAGCTGGCAGCCTGCTCTCTATCTGAGTCTGTCTCTATTTTGCTTGATAGTTCAGTTTGTTCATTAGATTCCAATATGAGTGAAATAACAGTGAATGTCTTTAAAAATGTGGACAACATAACAAACTGTGAACAGGAATTATCTCCTACCCGTGGGGGTTTAGAGGTAGTGACTTACACTTTATAAGTCCTCCCCATTTATAAAACTGACATTTTTACATGTATTGATTGTGAAAGCAGACAAAGAGTACATGTTTTTAAATTTTTCCCAATATTCCAATTTTCCCCAATCTGTAAAGCTCTGACTTCAAGTCCTGGCTCCACCACTGACTAGCCATGTGGCTCAGGGTCAATACCTTGATGGCGTCAATTGTTTTTCTCACCTGAAAAGTGAGGTGTCATGCCTCCTACGAGACTGCTAAGGTGGCCCTAGATAGCACAGTGACTTGAAGAGCCCACGAAGGCGGGAGGGCTGTTGCTGCTGGGGAGATGCACATACACGCCACTTACTCTGGTCCACTGCCTTCTCCATTCCCTGGGCCCAACAAAGCTCTGCATGGTGTGGGCTCCTACACATACGGAGACAATCGGGGTGAAGGCAGATATCAGGTGGGAATGGTCAGAGGACAGTAACAGGTCAGCCCAGAGACTGCAGGGAGGCCAGGCACTGGGACAGGCCTGCACGTCCCAACTCCAGGCAGCTCGCATCACTCTCATTCGAATTCTCCGTAGACTGATCACGTGGACTAGGCTCTAGAGTCTCATCCTGGGAGGCACTCAAGTATTTGCTGAGTGGGTACAGGCATGCATGACTAGTCTTGGTCAACTCCCAGGCCAGCTGCTCACCCATCCCTGGAGCTTCCTCTCCTCACCTCCTCCCTACCCTAAAGCACAGGAACCTCACCTTAAAGCCTTCCCTGGGGACTGTCCATGGAGCACCTGTGAAACCGCAAAATGTGGCCACAGCCTCTGGGGCCCAGCAGGACTAGGACAGTGGCTCACAGAATGGAGGGCCCTGGTTGGTGCAGGAACCGGACAGAATAAAAGGGAAGCAGGCCTCGAGCACGCCTGGGCTGCCATCCCACTCAAATTCCTTCCTGGTCCCTGTAGAGCCTAAGGCCTTGGACCTGACCACACAGCAACCCTGTTGTGCTGGTTCTGTGCCCCGGTCCCAACCATGACCATTCTTCACTCCTGATTTGAATCCACTTTCTAGTTTTAAAAACACATTCACACCTATTACCATTTCTGACCTTCACTCCATTTTACAGAGGAGGACATCAGCCGGGAGGTTAGAGGATTTGCCCAAGGCCAGGCCATCATAGAGTGCTAAATTCAGACTTTCCAACATGATATCAGCACTCTTTTCACTCTTACATGTTCCCCCTTTAATAGCTTTACAAAATTAAATACCTGCTTTTTGTTTTCCCTCGAATTCATTGTGCAATGCAAATCACTCATCCACTTATGTATTCTACCAACAGAACTCTAGTACCAACTACATTCAAGGCCAGAGGTCGAGCGGGGTGGGGGTGGGGGTGAGAGGGGGTCACAAAGAAGAACAAGGCCAAGTTGAAGCTCTGAAAGCCAGAACAGGAGGAAAGGAAGATACAGGGATAATTACAAGAATCCTTACCAGGGGGCTCCATTAAACTTGCCTCTTTTTCCTAAATAAGGCACCTTCGCAGAGCTCTGGTTCCTAGATCCCCTCGGGGGGTTTAACTAGAATCTGGACTGGATAGGGCCCAATAACCTGTGTCCCCCACCTTCCACTCCAGATGTTCCCTTGATGAAGAGTTTTAGAAATCCAGCTCTCAAACAGGAGACAAAACCAGCAAAAGCAAAAGCAATCCAGCACAGCACCGAGTATGGGAGGGGCAGTAACCTCAGGGCCTGTCCTTCAGAATACATGACCCCTAACTACAGACCTTGGGGACCATGAAGAGGTCAGATAAACTTGGGAGGTGAGGGACAAGTCTGCTGAGACCTCACACAACCCAGCACCTACCTAGTCCGTCCAGGGCAGAGCTGAACAACAAGTTCACACCTCGCTTTGAAAAACATTCCTAACTTTGAGATGGCCAGGGTGGCACATGTGGTACAGGATGAAGGCAGATCTGCAGGGCCTCATGATCCCTCAGGAATGCGGAGCCTGGAAGCTAACACGGACCAGCGGACTGACCCAGCATCCTCACTCCTATTACCTTCCCGGAGCTGGCCTGGCCCACTTCACAGGAACTGGGAGAGGGAGAGAAGGGAAGCGATGCCCATCCCTGCAGGAACCACTGGGGAACTCAACCTGGTGAAGACATCTTCAGGCTCTAAGTGTACTGCAGACATTTACCATCTGCCTTCTGTCTCTTTAAGAATTCCTGGGTCAGGGTGTACAGAGGCATCTAGAAATGGTAATCCCAGTTAGGAAGCTTACAAATTTGGGTAATAAACAACTGGCATGATCTGGGAGGGGACCCAGCAGAGGTCTCGTCCTATTGGGCATGCACTTGTTCGTACATGCCAAGAACTGTGGTGCGCCTGAGCCTGCCTGCGCTGGTCACTAGGCGACTGCTGGCCCCCATGGAACAGAGACGGGACCTGCATTCCGAGAATGTCTGCATCACACTCACGGGAGGCTGCGGTGGGAAGCGATCTCAGTAAGCCGATCGGAACTTGCAAGACACAGAAATGAGGCTCAAAATGTTAGAGTCCAAATGGAGTTTAGGTCAAAGCTAGCTCCGAGAGGCCTGGCCCGCAAATTTAGGACCACGGGCATGAATGGCCTTTCGGGCCCAGCAGGACAGAGCAGGCTCAAGGCCAGCACCTTTTCCTTGGGGCTGCACGGGTCCTTTCCTCTGTACTATCTCATCTCCCTGTCTGTTCAACCAACCCCTCTCCTACCTTCAAAGATTTACTAAAGACCCGCTTGGCCAGGCATTCAGGATACAGAGATAAAGGATTCAGTCTAAAGGCGGACATGCGGGAAACATGGACACGTAAACCAACAAAGCAGCCCAGTGTGCTGGCCACTGACAGAGATGTGTACAGAGTATGTGAAGGCCCGGCATGCTGGGGAGGATGCAGACACAGTGGATAATTCACTGTATCACGTTCAGTGTGGCTGGGGCCCAGGGCACATATGGAGGTGGTAGGACAGCAAGGGCCAGACTCAGGCAGGAAGAAAGGCCTTGTGCGGCACAACCTTCACATCTGAGTGGGGGCTTGGGGTCAGCTGTGCCTTCTTTTTCACATTTTCTTCCACTATCTCTGAACCAAAAGTGTTTTTTGTTTGTCTGTTTTCTTTTAAGCTTCAATGCTTTCTCTTAAAGCCTATTAGGTTTGAGGAAAAAGGGTGAAGCAGGATTTGAACTGCCCTGGCACAAGCATTTAAGGGTCATCTGAAGAGGCTGTCTTTTGCCATCCCTTATATCACTGTCTTATAATAGTACTTTTTACTTGGGACTTTTGTCCCTGAAAACCAGCATGCCACAGGCCACAGAAGAATTTGATGGCTTTGCTTTCAGACCTCAGCTCTGCCCCTCTGTGACTTCAGACAGTATCCTCCCCCTGAGCCTAAGTTTAATTCACATCCCCCTTCACAGGAAGGTCTCTCCCGGGGTACACTGGAGTGTAGTGTTTCATTATATTCCCCACAGAGCTATGCAATCAGCAGGTACTTGGTTAATCTGCTGAGTGGATGATTCACAACTTCCCTTTTTGACTGAGTGTCGTTCCTGGAAGGCATAGTAGGTGAGACATCAGAATTGTGAATGAGGAAATCCAGAATGGAACACACTTAGTTTGAGCTAGGCAAAGTCAGGTTTTACACCGGAGGTGTTACAGTCAGGAGGCACCTGCACCTGTTATGTTTATTACACTATGAATAGCATAAACTAACACTGCTCAGTGCATTACAGGAATTGTTTCATTTCATCTCTACAGCCCGCCTTTGAGGTAAACACCACCGCACTATCGTCAGCATCCCCTGGCTCGGAGTAGTTAGGTCATTGGCCCATGGTCACAGAGCCAGTCAGAGGCAAAGCTTCCCAACTCCCAAGCCAGGGTGCTTAACAGACAGTGCCTGAGTGATGTGTTCATGTGTCTCTCTTCAAACCTGGACCCACCTTCCAGCTGCTTTATTCAACACAGGGCCACGCACCTCACGAGCACCTCATAAATGTGTGTGGGTTGATGGATCTGATGCCCAGAAGTCCTCAGAACCACACAACTCCATGTGAATCAATTTAGCCAACTAAGTTGTGGAAAATCAGTATCCTAAAAGAACAAGACACTCTTCAGTGATGTTTTTTCAGAACTGGAAATGTTACATAGCTACTTTAGAAAAAAAAATTCTTAAAGTATTGCCCCAAACTCTTAAACAAAGGAAAAGATCAGGGAAACCTGGCAATCAGAAAAAGGTTTGTGTTTTCCCAAACTGGTACCTACCTCTATTAGAAATAACATTAACACAGAGTATTAATTATTCACTAAATTCACTTACTCTAGTTAGATATCTCCTAGAGCCACAAACACAATGCCTGACAAAGTAAATGTTTGACATTTATATGCAAATGAATGATGGTGATTTGCCAATTTCAATTCAAACCAATATAATTGGTAAAATATTGTGTCAAAGAAAAGATCTTCGGACTGAAGAGATCCTGGTTAAGGGCTGTGAATCTCTAGTATCATACACTGGAAGGAACAATCTGGAACTAGAGGACCTAGTCTGACATTCAGCTCTGCTACTGGCTCAGCCAGGATGTCACCTGCAAATGGGGTAACTGTGTCTGCCCTTGTTATGAGAAAAGTTTCAAAATGAGAGGTTTGCTTTTGTTTCCATTGTCAGTAAATCCTTTTAAATTCAGATTCTGTAAAATCTCTTTAACTCAGATTTTATCTGAGATTGAGCTAAAGACCTCGAACATACTCTGACAGGAAAGTATAAAAAGAAAATGGCCGAAACAGGTTTGGCTCAGTGGATAGAGCGTCGGCCTCCAGACTGAAGGGTCCCAGGTTTGATTCCGGTCAGGGGCATGTGCCTGGGTTGCGGGCACATCCCCAGTGGGAGATGTGCAGGAGGCAGCTGATCGATGTTTCTCTCCCATCGATGTTTCTAACTATCTATCTCTCTCCCTTCCTCTCTGTAAAAAATCAATAAAATATATATAAAAAGAAAATGAATAAGGTCAACAAGATTTAACCAAGTAAGGAGAAAACTTCCTAAGAGTTGAATAATATCAGCATATCCTTGACAAAACAATGACCTCACTTCTTCAACAGGAGAGCCTAAGGACCATCAGGGGAGCATATACCATAAGACAGACCAATCATGGTCAAAAATAATAAAACCAAAATGACACCATTCTGAATAATCTTCAATACTGAATTTTATAAATCAAAATCAGGCTGTGTCCAGAGCCACCTGATATTAATTGTTAGTGCAGTCTGGAAAATATTTAAAGAATGCCAATGATGAAAATAAATCAGACAAGCTTCCCTGCCCTTAAGGATTCTACTCAGAACTTAAGTGCTATTTTTAAAAAAAGCACCTCACACTGAGAAATGGCTCTGCAGGGATGTTAAGAAAAAACAAGTAATTTTCCTGGGCTTTTGCCCAGGATCCACTCCCATAGTCAGAGAGCTGTCCATCCTTAAAACCTCCCACCATGCCTACAGCACGAGATGCTCTTGACAAACAACTGGGAGTGTGAATACTGAAGAGTCAGAGACTACACAGGAGTCAACGTGGTGACTGGTTCCAGGGTGGAATGGCCAGCTAGTCCCCTAGGCCAGTGGTCGGCAAACTCATTAGTCAACAGAGCCAAATATCAACAGTACAACGATTGAAATTTCTTTTGAGAGCCAAATTTTTTCAACTTAAACTATATGGGTAGGTACACTGTTATTAACTTAACTAGGGTACTCCTAAGGCTTAGGAAGAGCCACACTCAAGGGGCCAAAGAGCCGCATGTGGCTCGCGAGCCGCAGTTTGCCGACCACGGCCCTAGGCCATTGCCAAAGAAACAGGCATGGCTGCTGCTTCTATCTCCTGACTTAGAGCCTGGCTCAGGGCTTAGCATGGTGGCACAGGGAGGCATTCTGGTTCCAAAATGTGCAAGCTCTCCAAAAGAAGAAGGGCCAATAAGGTGTCCTCCCGGGTTTTAATGGGGACTTCATTAGTCATTGGCCATTAGCAAATGAACTCAATCTTCAGCCCCTCTCCCTTTCCTGGAGGCGGTAGGATAGGTGGGACTGAAAGTTCCAACCCAGCAATCAGCTCACAGGAGCCTTCCAAAAGTCACCTCATTAACATAACAAGAGACACTCCATCCACCCCACCCACCCCCCTTGGGAAATCCTAAGGGTTTGGGGGAGTTGTGAGCCAGAAATTGTGGTAAAGACAAATTGCCTTATATATCACAGTATCAAAGCTACTATTAAAACAAAACAAGACAAAACAAAAAATGACAAGTGTTGGTAAGGAGGTGGAGAAATTGGTGCCCTTGTGCACTTTTGGTGGGAATGTAAAATGGTACTGCTGCCATGAAAAACAGTCTGGTGGTTCCTCAAAAAGTTAAATATTGAATTACCATATGATCCAGCAAATCTGCTTTTGGACATATATCCAAAAAGAATTGAAAGTGGGGCCTCAAAGAGATACTTATGCACCCATGTTAGTATCTGCATTATTCACAGGAGCTAAAATGTGGAAGCAACCCAAATGTCTATCAGTGAAAGAATGGGTAGGCAAAATGTGGTATAAACATTTATTTAAAAAGTAATAATAACATAAAAATAAATAAAAATGCAAAAAACCATTCCCAGCTCCCAGGCCATACAAAAATAGACAGTGGGGGCCAAATTTGGACCATAGTCCATAGACTGCAAGCTCCTGCTCTAGGTCAGAATTTGCCAATGTCTACTTCAACTAAAAAAAACAAAACTGCTTCACATCAATTAAGTTTGGCAACACTAGATTAAACAAGGTTAAGCACATTTCTTTTTTTTAAATATATATTTTTTTTATTGATTTCAGAGAGGAAGGGAGAGGGAGAGAGAAATAGAAATATCAATGATGAGAGAGAATCACTGATCAGTTGCCTCTTGCACACCTCATACTGCAGATCAAGCCCACAACCTGGGCATGTGCTCTGACCAGGAATCGAACTGTGATCTCCTGATTCATAGGTCGATGCCCAACCGCTGAGCTATGCCGGCTGAGCAAGGCACATTTCTTTATTGCAGGATGTTGCAGTGCCTTTAATGTGGTACTATCGAATGAGAAACCACCAAAAGGGATGTGCTATGAAACTTTTCCCAATCTTATTATGACCATAAAACACTTTTTTCAGAGACATCTCTTCAGACTAGTGGCTTGAAAAAACACACTATGTAAATGCCAATTTGACACTTTTTAAAAAAGAGAAATTTTCAGATTGAGAAGTTTTAAAACCACCACCACCAAGTTAAAATCATTTTACCCAGCATCTGGAAAATATCTGAATAAGCATTTCACAATTTTTTTTTTTTTAACCCTAGGAAACACACACAAGGCAGGAAGATAAATACAGGGAGTCTTGGCTGAAACCCAACCTTTTGGGGGTGGGAAGCATGTCAGCAGAATTGGGTCATAATATGGAATCTTTGTTCCATAGGACAATGTAAGCATTCTATTAGCTTTTGACAAAGCAACCTGCTTGGGGTTTTAGAAATCCCAAAATAAGGCGCTCTGATGTTTGACTAGAAAACTAAAGCTACGCTAGAACTATCTGCAGATTACCCATACGTGAAGATGAACTGGCAAGTCAAGTCCATAAAAGGACTGCTTTAAATGTTACATGGAATGTTAGCTAACAGACTGCAAAAATCCTCTTGGTAGACTAACACCATCTATACAACACAGTGCTGGAGAGAGGCTTACAGAGGGATTTATGTCCCAGGAAGAAACACTGGCCTGAACAACCCCAAGGAACCCTTCTGTCTGAGACGCCTCAATTCTGTGACTCCAAGAGTTTCCTGCCTTCTGATCAAATACAAATTCTTCAGAGGCATTTCCAAGGTGTTCTGAGAAAAGAAGCTACAAACCCATGGGGTGGGCACCCTGCTTGGTAATTCATTCAACAACCATTTTTAAGGAGCCCTTATCAGCTGAGCCATTGGATGGTTCCCAGGAAAAGATTACATAAGATGCATTACATCCAGGCTCACTGGCCTCAGTTGCCCAAGATGTAGGCTGGAAGCGTCAAGAAGAGGGCAGAAAAAAAGTCAGCCAGCACCAGAAAGATTCAAAATAACTACTCAGACTCAGACACTTTAGAGTTGGGTTGAGCTACAGTGGATAGAGCTCCGTGGATAGAGCATCAGCCTGTGGACTGAAGGGTCCCAGGTTGGGTTCCCGTCAAGGGCACATGCCTGAGTTTCGGGCTTGAGGCAGCCGGTCAATGATTCTCTCTCATCATTGATGTTTCTATCTCTCTCTCCCTCTCACTTCCTCTCTGAAATCAATAAAAATAGTTTTAAAAAAATAATAATAAAATAAATAAAGTTGGAAAGGGCTGCCATTTGACACCTATATCCCTCCTTCAACAGGGAGTTCACTACCTTTGGAGGCAATTCCATTCTTGGTCACCTTTGACCAGCATTAAGTTCCTCTATTACATGGAAATCTCGGCTTCCTGTAGAATCCACCTATTGGGCCTAGTTCAGCCCCTTTCAAATCCGAAGATGATGTGAAAACCCTCTTTACCGCAACAACTTTGTCAGTTATTAGAAGACAGTTCCCTTCCATTGCTCTCTTTTCTGGGATCAACATCCCAATTCCTTCAAAGAGCCTGGACAGGCTAGGCTCTCACTGCCTCAGAGCAAATCCAGTACCCACAGCACTTAAGGTCAGTGAGCTTCAGACATCAGTGGGCATAGGAGCCCCCAGGTTCCCACCCAGGTTGCAAATACGAGGTCCTATTTTGAGTCCCCCTGGCGAAAGTCTGCACGCCCAGGGCATTTCAAAGAAGATGGTGTGAGACCGGCATTGCATTCGGAGAAACACTGCCCAGGTTGGCAGATGAGGAAACGGAGGCCCGGCACAGGGAAGGGATTTGGCCCGGAGCACACAAGCGGCTGGAGGCGGCCAAGTCTCGAACCCGGGTCCCTCACTCCCAAGCCCAACTGTGTTCACCCAGCTTCCCGGCCTCGGCTTCTGCACTCGGGGCAAACTCATGAAAAAGTACTAGGAGCAGCCCCGAGAGGGGAGGTTGGGGGGGCGGGGGCAGAAAGAGTTGGAGTGAGTCCTTGCCAGAAAGGGGGAACTCGTGGGGAGCCTTTTGCCTTTCGGGGCCTCAGTTTCCCCAAGTTGTAATCACGGGCCGGAGACCACAACGCCAGCCCGACCTCTCCTCTGAAGCCAAGGGCCCTGGGCAGAACCCGGCGTGATGTCTCCGTGACCCTGAACTCAGGTGCCGCGGCCGGTGGGCCCCGCGAAGGAGAAACCCGGTCCCCCGCCTCTCAACCTCGACCGCCCCTACCGGCCCCCTGCTCCCCACCAGCCCCTCCGGTACGTACCGGCCGCCGCTCAGCTAAAGCCGCCGAGGCCGACCCAGCCTCTCCGTGCGCCGACCGCTCCGCCCAGTCAATCTCTACGACGAGACCTCGGAACCCTCCTACGCGGACTCCGGTCACCTGACCTGGAGCCGCCCCTTTCCGAGATACTTCCGGCCACAACCGGAAGGGGTTGGTCCCCTGCGCTGTGGTCCGGGCCCAGACCCGGGCTCTAAGGTTCCGCCTGCGGACAGGAAGCGGAGGAACAACCTGGGGGCTCTCGACAACTTTACCAAAAGATTCGGTCTGGGCAGGGGAAGCACAGCGTAGGCCTGGAACAACTTGTAGCACCAGAACGTAAGGTTGATGGGAATCCGAAAGGCGGGAATATGTCAGAAGACACAGGAGCTAACTTGAAGGAGATCCCATTTAGCCAAATCCGAGCAATTTGAGCATCAAAATAGGTAATGATAGCAATAGAGTTTAATGGAGCAAAATGGTAACCCATGAGTCTTTACTGATATAAATAAAGAAGTGGAGCCCTAGCGAGGGCCGATGCCCTAACCACTGAGAACACCGGCCAGGGCTGTTCTCTAGAGTTCTTGATACCCATCTTCATTGTTTCATTAACTCAACCAACATTTATTCAGTGCCTGCAGTTGTCTCAGGGATTGTATTAAGGGTTGGTTCTGAGTAGGGGGTGAAGGTAGTAGATGAAATAAACTCCTAGATGAAATTCCTCATCTGCCAGCCCTCTTCTCAGGATCCTATGGATAAGGGAGTAACACAAGGTGTTTCCAGTCATACAAACATGGATTTGAGTCCAGGCTCTGATAAAGAGAAAAGTAGTCCCTGATATCCGGGAGCTGGTCTGGCACTAACAAGTAGGCATTGGCATTCTGGTGAATATAAAAATGTCACAGAATAAAAAAACAAAACAAACAAAAAACAAAATGTCTACAGAACATCAGACAAGGCCACCCTGTGATGGTGATGAATCAAAACAAATAATAAGACCTTTCCCATAATCTTCCATAATCGTGTCTGAACCAGACAAAACATGAAGGTTGTCCAAACCACAAAAATGACCAAACAGTTCCCTATCTTGGCTCATAAAGAGGTTGCTACTTATTCACCAATACAGCTTTAGACGCAGTCTAATCTTCCCTCATTCTAAACAAGATTTATCAAGATACCCAATCATAGACAGTATCGAACCTAGATCAAACCCTGCTTCCTTGGGAGGTTAGAGAACAATCAAAGGACTTGTATGCATGCATATTGGCATGACCAATGGACACAGACCCGGGGGTGGTGGGGGCTTGCCTGGGGTGGGAATGGCTGGGAAGGGGGGGGGAGCAATCAGGGAAAAAGGAGACAATAAATAACAAAATAAAATTTTAAAACCCTGCTTCCTTAACCCTCCTCCAAATTAAATCATAAATGTTTTAACACTCTGTTACTAAGATGCCTCATCATTTTTCATGGTTTGCATTACCTACCCCCACCCTCTTGCTGTAACAAGTAATAAGCCCAACTTGTTCAACCAAGGGTGTGTCCTAGAGGTCTTTAATTGGAGAGCTTTGAAAACTCCCATGCTCACTAGCTATGTGACTTTAGACAGGAGTTTCACTTAGAAGTCTCTGTTTCCTCATTTGGTAAAATTGAAGAGATTTATTCCAACCTCAGAAGGTTGTTGTAAGGGTACAGAACAGGTTTAGCACTGAGTTGGCTCAGTATACTTTTAAAAATTTCTTCTTGAACTGTTACCTTCTTCAAAAAGTCACAGAGTACCATCATTATGAACAGACACTGAAGCTATCAGCTTCAATTAAGACAAACTTGCTGCTCAGCCAGCATGGCTCAGTGGTTGAGCATCAACCTATGAACCAGGAGGTCACAGTTTGATTCCCGGCTTGCGGGATCGGTCCCTAGTGTGGGGCCTGCAGGAGGCAGCCAATTCTCTCTCATCATTGATGTTTCATGTTTCCATCTCTCTCTCCCTCTCCTTTCCTCTCTGAAATCAATTTTAAAGACAAACTTGCTGAGTATATTCCCCTTTGCTCCTTGGGTTTATAAGGCAGACTAAAGGCGAGAGTTGAACTTTTCCTTTGTCAGAAATGAGGTCATTCTCATGTTTTCTTCTGGAAAGTGATAACCACATTCCTGAAACGTTCCTGTTGGGGAATCAGCACTGTTTATTTCCGCATGTTCTTGTTATTAGAAACATTCCCAAGAAATAACAGAATTGGAACTAACACATTTGGGAAAACTTCAGCTTCAAAAATATATTAAATATCTTCTCTGCTTTAGCACACTAAGGTACTTACAGACCCCAGTAGCCCTGTTGGTGATGTTTGCATCTAGCCCACTAGAACCCAGCGTGGATTTCATATTATTTGATGCCTACAACAAATTGTGCCGAATGAAAACATATTCATTCCAGTGGGAAAAAATAAAATAAGTGGAAATGTTCTGATTCCTTTCCCTGCTTGCTCTGAGCATCTGAAAGTTCTCATTGGGATAGCCCTAACCCCCCACCCCCGCCTTCATCCCCACTTACTCCTCTAATACTAATAAATACTAATACTAATACTAATACTAATACTAATACTAATACTAATACTGGCAGCTGATATTTATTGAATGTTCATTAATGTGCCACAGGGATTTATGCAATTTAACCCTCACCCCAAATTGCAAAGCAAGTATTACTACTTATGAGGAGCAAGAGGCCCGGTGAAATTAAGCAACATACCCAACATCCACATAGCTGGTAACAGTCTCAAGATTGGAATCTGCCTACAAAATCTGCTCCTGTTGAAATGCCGCTCCCCACCTTGGGCCAGGGGTCTGTGAAGAGATGGAGGAAGGGATGGGGCTGGGAAGGAAGGAAAGGCCCTAGCGGGTTTGGCTCAGTGGATAAGAGCGTCAGCCTGTGGACTGAAGGATCTCCAATTCAATTCCGGTCAAGGGCACATGCCCAGGTTGCAGGTTGGATCCCCAGTGGGGTGTGTGCAGGAGGCAGCCAATCAATGATTCTCTCTCATCATTGATGTTTCTATCTCTCTCTCCCTCTCCCTTTCTCTCTGAAATCAATAAAAATATATTTTTTAAAAAGAAAGGAAGGGTCTGGGCAGGGGGATGTGGAAGTCCATGCTGAGGCATTCAGCTCTCCAAATCTGGCCTACCCCCACCCCCATCCCACTCCACTCTGGGGTGAGTCTGTGCTTTCCCATACAAGAAGCTCAGAGAGAGGAAGGCCAGTGTGCAGGCAGAAGGGAGAATAAACCAGAGGAAGCACCATCGAATCCTCCTCAACCCCAACCCTTCCATGGAAGAGGTGAGCTGGTTAGGATCATGGCCTCATTGGTTACCCAACCTGGTGTGTGCTTTCAGGCATGTTACCTAACCCCTGGGCCTCAGGCTCCTCTCATTCTTTGTGCATGGGTCCTAAGGTTAGGCCAAAGGCCACTGCCATCAAGCTTTCTGACCCAGGACAGCTCGGGGTCCATTAATTCTGCCCCCACCACGGGGAGCCTACCCCAGGGCACTGTCCACAGGGTGGCCCTGCTGACCAAGGGCAGGGTCTCACTTGGGTCAGGAGCAGGGTGAACCAGCCTGACTTCCAGGTTCGGGTCTGGAGAGTATTATTAGTTTAGAGGCGTGGCCATTAGGTGGTATCAGGACCATATTCTGGAATCTTCCGAGAGCTGGGTCAGAAGGACCCTATTCCTGGGAGTTAGACTCTTCCCAAAGGATTCTGGGATATTCCCAACACACATGAGGCATGGACAAAAATCTAGGAAACTCGGTAAGGGAAAGACTAGTGAAGGAGAGGAAATCTGGAAGGCAGTAAGAATTCATGGGGTCCAACCTCTGGGCTGTGTGGGGAGGGAGGCGGGGCACTGCTTGAACAGGCCTTCTCTGCCCTGCACCTACAGGAGCCCAGGAAGGAAGGAAGGAATGTTTGCTTAGGGCCTGCCACATGCCAGGAATTATGGGGAGATCGCTTCCTTATATTTTTCTCAGTGAGTCCTTTTAATAGGTCATTGAGGAAAGAATTATTGGCCGTTTTACAGAGGAGGAGAGTGAAGCTCGGAGAGGTGAAGAAACGTGGTCAGATGTCACACCGGGAGGAAGTAGAGCTGCATTTCATGCTTCTGAGTCCCGGAGGATGAGCTAGAAGTCGGGTGGCCCAGTAAAATACAGGGTGCCCAGTGAAACCTGAATTTCACACGCACAACAAATGAGACATGCTTATACTAAAAAATTGTTGTTTAATCTGAAATTCAAACTTAAGTCAGTGACTTTCATTTTTGCTCATCTGGAAATCCTTGATAGAGGGGATGTCCATGGCCCCCAACAGTGAAAATGGGCAGGATGTTGGACTTCGGGGTCCAGAAAAGAAGTTTGAATGACACTTCAATGCCCTCTACCCTCTCGGGGAGAAGGCCTAGGTTCCAAGGCCAACTGGTGCCTGCCACCTGCTGCGTGGCCACCAGGGGGCAGCCGAGGTATGCACAGCTTTCCCAAGGCCTGGGGGCAACCAAGACCCAAGGGACAAAGATCCTCAGACTCTCAGATTTTCCCCACTCTGCACCCCACCTGTTCACCTTCAGCCTCCCCCATACCAGCAAATTTCCCCACCCTGCGTTCATCCATGTTCAGGCCAGAAACCTGGGAATTTCTCTCTCTCTCTCTCTCTCTCTCTCTCTCTCTCTCTCTATCTCTCTCTCTATCTCTCTCTCTCTCTCTCTCTCCTCTCTCTCTAATGTAATTTGCATACAAAAAAGGTCAGTCTTAGGTGTTCAGCTCCATAAATTTTTACATACACACCCATGTAAACATCTCACAGAGCTGTACTGTCTAGTACAGCGGACTTTAGCCTCCGGTGGATGCTGAGTGCTTGAAATGTGGAATCCGAATGGAGATGCACAGTAAGTACAAAATACCCTCCAGATGTCTGAGACTGGGTATATTTAAAAAGGATGTAAAATAAAGGACCTTATTAATAATTTACAAATACCGATTACATGTTGAAATAACACTTTACACATGGATATCATCTACAATGTATTATGAAATTTATTTATCCTGTTTCTTTTACTTTTTAAACAGTGGCTAGATGATTTGAAATTACACTTATGGCTCACATTAGAGTTCTTCTGTTCAGTGCTAGAGCAGACCGGATCTGATTTATTCACATGTAAAATAGGTACTCAGAGAGGTGGAGTCATTGTCTGAGTTGGGTGGGAAATCAGGTGTTTGAACCCTGAGCCCATGGCTCCCCACAGTGTCCCCCCTCCAGTCCCCTGACCTGAATGGGCTGCTATTTTATTTGACTTCTTCCAGGGTCATATCCCATTTGAGACTTCAATCATCCTCAGTGGGGACCTAAAGTACACTTGCCCACCCTGGTTGGGGGTGTCAGGGAGGAGGGCTTCCTGTAAGAGGTGATTAAACCGACTCTTGAAGGATAAGTAGGAACAAGCCGGGTGAAGGAGAGGGAAGAGCGTTCTAGGGAAAGGGCACAGCATGTGCAAAGGGCCTAGTAGGGCCTGGTGATGGAGGGAATAAGAGTAGCTCTGTGTGGCTGCAGCAGAGAAGGGGGGAGCTGGGGAGGTCAGCCAGGCTCAGATCCTGCAGGGCATGTCCGGCTTCAACCTGGTGGCCAGGAGAGGGGCAGGGGACAGACCTGGCCGGGCTTGTGTTTTAGAAAGATCAGGACTGCTGCTCTTTGGAGAACCCTTATTCTAAGACAGAAAACTGAGAGCCAGAGAGGCAAAGGGCTTGTCAGGATCATACAGTGAGTCAGAGGGTAGACAAGAAAGACCAGGCAGGTGCAAGAAGGGACCAGGAAAGGAGCAAAGAGCGTTCCTCCCTCAGAAGTTTCTCTAGATGGTGCTGGCTTTGGGTGCCCACTAGGTGGTAGCAGAGACTGGACCAAATTCTGAGCGCTCAGGCAGGGCCCAGGCTGCTGACCCCGCAGGCCTTCCTGCTTTCATCTCCCGGGCCGGGCATAAAGGGGCTGCTCCCTGGGCCCTCTAGTCTAAATCCTCCCAGAGCAGCAAGGAGAACCCTGGGTGTCAAGAGGCTCAAGGCCTGGTCCTAGCTCCAGTCCCCCTCTGCCATTGACCTTGGGCAAATTCACAGATTAAACTGTGCTTCAGAACTTGAGTCCTTGGCTATAGATATGGGGGAGTTATTATTTAGTCTAGCAGGGGCCACATTCTGCAGTCAGACCTCCCTCTGAGCCTCTTGATCCTCCTTGTTATGCTCCCTGCCCACCCTCTTCATCCTGTTGAGTGAATTAGACTCCCAGGGCCTCTCCAGGACCTCCAAGGGCCAGGTCAGTCCCCAGAGGGGAGAGGCTGTGAGCTAAGGTCTCTAAGTGAAAGCCAACAAACGAATCCAGGCTCCAACCTCCGCCAAAGAGCCCTGCGTGGAATGACAGGGGGGATAAGCAGCAGAACTTTGGGCACCTGGCCCTGCGGAGGTGAATTCCGCTTCGGGTGGTCAGCACCTGCACAGCAGCTCGCACGCTGTTGTCAGGGTTGATCCTCACAGTCAGCCAGCCTGTGGGGCCCCACCCACAAACAGGCCAATAACAATCAAGGACTCAATGACAAGAGGAGGACCCGTGTAACCCACACAAGGGACATTCCTAGGGCACCCAACCCCGGTTATAAAGGAGACTGTGCCACTGGGTCCCATAGGACATCAAATACCTAAGGCCACCCTACCAAGACTGGGAGTCATAGCAGATCTACCTGATACCTAGGAACAAACACAAAGAGGCAGCCAAAATGGGGAGATAAAAGAAACATGCCCTCAATGAAAGAACAGGAGAAAGCTCCAGAAAACAAGAGCTACATGAAATAAAGGCAAGTAATTGACCAGATATAGAGGTTTGTGTTTTTTTTAAATGGTTATAGTGATGCTCAAGGAACTTAGACCTGAAAACGGACATAGAAACCATATAAAAGAACCAGTCAGAAATGAAAAATACAATACCTGAAATGAAGAATACACTGGAAGGAATAATAGGCTGGATGAAGCAGAGGATCAAATCAGAGATTTGGAGGCCAAGGTGGCAGAAAACACCCAATCAGAAAAGCAAAAAGAGGAAATTTGTTTTAAAATGAGGAAAGTGGAACAACATCTGCCCCATGTTGCTCTCACGTCCTGCTCTGGCTGTGTCTCTGCCTACTTGTCTATTAGACCAGGGGCGTGACTTCTGAACTCGACCTCTGCCTGGAGTTCCAGGAATCCCTGGGGCGCTGACCCCTGGCTATGCCAAGAGCCAGGATTTGGAGGGAGCACCCTAGGTGGCCAGGCCCGGGCACCCCTGCCCCCTTTCCCAGAATTTGGGGGCTGGAGGTGGGGGAGGGAGAGTTTGTGGCCACAGAGCCTCAGGCCTGCCCTCACCTCTTTCACCCAATGCATGGCCCTGCAGCTTCATGGAGGCGGGGTCTGTGGCAGCCTCCGCTGGGGTAGGGAGATGAGGATGAGTTCCAGGAGCCTCCTCGGAGCCCCTGACCCCGCTCCCTCCCCAGGGAGGAGGTGTGGACCTCTCCTGGCCCCGCCCCGCGGCCCAGGGCTCTGGCTCCCACAGTCCCTGTCCAGGCCGGGCTGCCGGCAGGTGACTGGATGGCAGTGAGAAAGCCGCGGTGAGTGGGGGCGTGGGCCTCGGCGAGCGCACTCTCAGCCAATCGGCGGCCTGTCCAGCCGGTGGATTCAGTTACAAGCTGGAGATCACCCCATACGCCAACCTCCTTCCTACCCCTCCCCAAGCTCCATTCATTGGCCCCGCTGCACCGGGTCTGCCGGGCACCGTTTCCGTTCGCTCCTGTGCTGCTGCCTCGTGGGCCGGGCCAGCCGGGACCGCCAGGGCGAGGCATCCCATCCCGGGGGCTTTGTCTGCCGGGGCTGGGCCCGGGGCGGGATGAGGCTGCTGGGAAGGCTGCTGGGGGTGCTGAGCTGCCTGGGGGCTGCTCTGGAGGGCTCCCCTGCCCCCGCTGGCACAGCACCTCCTGCCACCTGGCCAGGTCCGTCCCGGGCAGCCCTCGGGGTCCCTGAGCTTCCTGGGCAAGGATGCGCAGGGACTGGCTGTGTTCCATGCCCACTGGGATGGGCACGGGAGGCTGCAGGCGTGTAGCCGGCAGGAGGAGCCGGAGCTCACTGCAGCCTTCAGCGCCCTGTGTGCGGGCGAGAGCTCCCGGGACTTCTTCGTCCACAGCCCTGGCCCTGAGCTGCGGAGAGCCCTGGCCACCCTTCGGAGCCAGTGGGGGGCCTGCCCACCGTCTGCCGGGAGGCCAGCAGGAGCGAGGGAGAAGCGAGCGGCGGGGCAGCGTGGACCACCCCGGCGCGGGGCCCCCGCGGGAGAAGAGAGGCTGGACCGTGCCCGGCACACTGTGGTGTGGATTCGGGGACTCTGCCGGGAACTCCACGGAGCTGGGTGAGCCACAGGGGTGTGGGCTGGGGTGGGGGTAGTTCAGGCTTTCACCCTGGCCTCCACTCTCCCCGGCTGTGTGTCCTTGAGGGAGTGACTTAACCACTCTGAACTCCAGTGTCCTTATCTGTAAAATGGGGGTGACCCTACGTCTCATCATGGGAGGCTTCGATGAGGTCATCGATGGGAAAGGCCCTACTCACCGCGGGGAGTCCTCGTTAATCACCGTCAGGGAGGGGACAGGCTGGGGCAGATCCGGGGTCAGCTGAACCAAATCGCCATTTCCTAAGAGGAGGCCTGGTGAGCAGAGAGTGGCCAGTGGGGTGGACACTGGGATCCAAGGGCCTGGGTTCAAATACCAGTTTAGCCCATCACGCTCTTGCAAGCCTGTTCCCTCACCAGGATCATGAAGTGGCACCTGCCTGGCAGGGCTGCCGTGAGCTTGCGTGTGGGAAGCCGGGCTCTTACGAAACACTCCGTAAAAGGCATTACCGCCCCGATGGCTTTTCTGCACTCTCAGCACAGCTGCCTGTGCGTGTGTGTGGAGGGCCAGGGGAGGACTTGGCTCCTGAGCTGGGGTAAACTGGCCTTCAGACCATGTTTCATCATGCCAGCACCCAAGGTTGCACCCTGCCTGTTTGCCATTCCATTCCACACACGTTCATGGCCTCGTCGTGGTATTTGGGTGTGAGCGTGGGTCTGCCTCCACAGTTCCTCCCAGGCGGAC
This sequence comes from Myotis lucifugus, assembly GCF_000147115.1. Classification (NCBI taxonomy): domain Eukaryota; kingdom Metazoa; phylum Chordata; class Mammalia; order Chiroptera; family Vespertilionidae; genus Myotis; species Myotis lucifugus. The sequence goes on from NW_005871665.1 coordinate 34,418, forward strand.
CTCTCCGTGGGCCTGGGCGCCTGGGTAGGCTGCCCTGCATTTGAAGTTGCACAGCACAGGCTGGGCCTGGGTGCTCTCTTTAAGCTTTGAAACTGTGAGTCCTGCCCTAGCTGGTTTGGCTCAGTGGCTAGAGCGTTGGCCTGTGAACTGAAAGGTCCAGGGTTCCATTCCGGTTAAGGACACATGCCCGGGTTGTGGGCTCAATCTCCAGTAGGGGGTGTGCAGGAGGCAGCCAATCAGTGATTTTCTCTCATCATTGATGTTTCTATCTCCCTCTTCCTTCCTCTCTGAAAGCAACAAAAATCCTATATAATAAAAAGCTAATATGCAAATCAACCGAACAGCAGAACGACCGGTCACTATGATGCACACTGACCACCAGGGGGCAGACGCTCAATGCAGGAGCTGCCCCTGGTGGTCAGTGCGCTCCTGCCTCCACGGCAGCGCTAAGGATGTCCAACTGCCATCAGTTGGACATTCCCCAAGGGCTCCCCTTTTTTTTAAAAAAATATATTTTATTGATTTTTTAAAGAGAGGAAGGGAGAGGAATAGAGAGTTAGAAACATCGATGAGAGAGAAACATCGATCAGCTGCCTCCTGCACACCTCCTACTGGGGATGTGCCCGCAACCAAGGTACATGCTCTTGACCGGAATCGAACCTGGGACCTTTCAGTCTGCAGGCCTATGCTCTATTCCCTGAGGCAAACCAGTTAGGGCCCAAAGGCTCCCTTTTATTATATAGGGCTCCCAAGGCCTGGCTGAGTGACACCCGCTCCTCGCCCCCCCTTCGAGTGCATGAATTTCGTGCACCGGGCCTCTAGTATATTAAATAAATTTTAAAAAAGAAACTGTGAATCCCATAGAGGGAGACTGACTTGCCTGAGGCCACCAGGTCTCTGGTCCCAACATCACATGGGCATAGCCAGTGTGTGGTTCCTAGGACCCTGATGAGCTGGTGCCCCCTCCACTCCCTACAGGTGTCTTCCGGGGCCCCGACCTCTGCTGCCGGGAGCATGACCACTGCCCTCAGAGCATCTCGCCTTTCCAGTACAACTACGGCATGCAAAACTACCGATTCCAGACCATCTCTCACTGCGATTGTGATGCCAGGTGGGCAGTGGGCAGGGGGCTGGGGCGGAGTTACTCAGCTCCTGGGTGCAGAGACTGGGATTCCAGAGCATCTTAACGGGTTCAGACAGCCCGGAACCACCATGCAAGAGGGAAAGCTGAGGGCTGAGTGGAGAAGAAACTCTTCATTTTAAAAATAATACTAGAGGCCCAATGCATGAAATTAGTGCATGGATAGGGTCCCTAGTAGCTGCCAGCCGGGCCTCCATTCCCTGGCTGCCAGCTGCTGGCAGGGGCCTTCCTTCGTTCCACACTGCCCACTGGGGGTCAGCGCACCTCATAGCAAGCGATCGAACTCCCAGGCGGTCGAACTCCCGAGGGGACACTTTGCACATTAGGCTTTTATATAGATAGATATTTTTATTGATTTCAGAGAGGAGGGGAGAAGGAGAGAGAGAGAGAGAAACATCAATGTTGAGAATCATTGATCGGCTGCCTCCTGCACACTCCACACTGGGGATGGAGCCCACAACCCGGGCATGTGCCCTGACCGGGAATCGAACCCTGACCTCCTGGTTCGTAGGTCGATGCTCAAACGCTTGAGCCACACTGACCGGGCAAGGGAAGGAACTCTTGGACCCATGCCACCTGCTGGTAGAGGCTGGTGGGCTTGGGGAGGAGCCGAGGGCCCTCTGTGGCCCGGGGACCTGAGTGCCGGCTCTGTGGCAGGTTCCGGCAGTGCCTGCAGAACCAGCAGGACTCCGTCTCGGACCTTGTGGGTGTGGCTTTCTTCAATGTGCTGGAGACCCCCTGCTTTGTGCTGGAGGAGCAGGAGGCCTGTGTGGCCTGGTACTGGTGGGGTGGGTACGTATCAGCCTCCTCTGAGCCCTTTCCCAGGGAGGGAGGCTGCTTGTCCGTCCTCCAGGGAATGATGCCTCGTTCTCTCTGTCCTCTCCTCAGGGTGGGGCCCAGGAGGCAAACATCCCCCCATCCCCTCTCCCCCTCCTGCCCCACACAACCCAGTGGGATGAGGGGTGGAGCTGACCGAGCCTTGGTCTCCATGGAGATGAAGGGGGGGGGAGCTTCTGGAAGCGGGGATTCTGGGTTACCAATTGCCATCAATTGCCACCTCCTAGGTGTAAGACGTACGGCTCCATCCCCCTCGCCCGCCTCCAGCCAAAGACCCTCTACAATACCTCCTGGCGCTCCCCAGCCATGGCCCTGACTCCCAGCCCCCAGAGCCCAGCCCCCAGCAAAGACAAGGCGGCAGCCCTCCAGGCCCCCGTGGCCTCCCCCAGGCCTGATCTGGCCCCCACAGCCTGGCTGGAGGTCACCCATTCCGGCCATCAGGGGCCTCCGGGTGCCCTAAAACCTCAGGGTGAGCTCAGAACCTAACCTCGGGGGGGTGGGGGGGCGGTTCCTGAGGTGAGGAGGTGTCCCGGCCTCTGTGCGTGTGTGTGTGTGTGTGTGTGTGTGTTTGTGTGTGTTTGTGTGAGTGTGGCGGGGGGGGGGGGGTGCCTGTGTTACTCCCTTTCCTGTTCCACGCTCTTCCCGGGGTCTCTCTCCTTCCCTCAAGTCACACTGCAGCCAGAGGGATTTCCATAAGCTTCCAACTCAACAATGTCACTGCCCTCCGAGCCCCCACCTTGGCTCCTGTTACCTGAACTGACAATGTCCCGACGCCCCAGGGCCCTCGGGCACTGGTTCTGTGGAACCTGCTCCTCAGTCGAAACTTGAGTTTCACAAACTTCATTTGGTTCCTCAAAAGCAACTTGCTCTCTCCCACCTCTGGGCCTTTGCACATGCTGTTCCTTCTGCCCGGAGCACTATCCCCTCCTCGTCCTCCCTCCCAGCCGAGCTTAGCAGCCTCTGCCTCCAGGGGGCCTTTTCTGAACACCCTCAGCGCTCTGGACCCCAGTGTGTGCGTGTGTGTGTGTGTGTGTGTGTGTGTGTGTGTGTGACTGAGACCATGTGCTGGTGTTTCTTCTGGATGGCAGTGGGCATGGGGGGAGGGGGGAGACCCCTGGGGGACTGGGCTCCCCTCACCACCACACCGCCCCCAGTCGCCCGCCAGGCCTGCCGCAGCTTCCGCCACCTGGACAGGTGTGAGCACCAGATCGGGCCCCAGGAGACCAAGTTCCAGCTGTTCAACGGTGCCCGAGAGCCCCTCTTCCACTGCAACTGCACGCGCCGGTGAGGCCTGCTGGGACCCTTGGGGGTGGGCTGCCCGCTGCCAGGCACTGGGAAGGGGCACCTGGCTGGCGAGGCCTTTCCCCAGCCTGAGCCTGCCTCTGCCCTCAGACTAGCACGATCCCTGAGGCTCCACAGCCCACCCACAGGTGCCAACATGCTTTGGGAGCTGCTGGGCACGACCTGCTTCAAGCTGGCCCCTCCCCTGGACTGTGCTGAGAGCAAAGAGTAAGTGGGAGCAGAGCCAGGAGGGAGGGGCACTTTTCCCGAGGGGGTGGGGCAGCCTGTGCCCGCCTTGTGCACCTGGGCCAAGTTGATGGGGCAGAGGTCAGGGACCTCTGAGCTCTATTGTCCTCTCCCTACCCGCTGGCGCCTCGGGTCAGCTCTGTAGTTGGCCCACATGGGTTGCATCTTTTTTTTTTTTTTTTAATTATTTTTATTGATTTCAGAGAGGAAGGGAGAGGGAGAGATAGAAACATCAAGGATGAGAGAGGATCATTGATCGGCTGCCTCCTGCACGCCCCCTGCTGAGGATCAAGCCCACATCCCAGGCATGTGCCCTGACCGGGAATCGAATCGTGACCTCCTGGTTCATGGGTCGATGCTTAACCACTGAGCCATGCCGGCCGGGCTGGGTTGCATCTTGACTCTGTCATTTACTTCCTATGTGACCTGACAAGTTGAGTCAACTCTCCACACCTCTGTGTTCTTATCTGTAAAATGGTCACAGAAGCCAAGGAAACGGTGCGTGTGAGGTGCACCCAGCCTAAGGCCTGTGGACACGTCGTTAAAACGCTCGCTTAACTCACAATCTCATTTGGAGTCTGATTCTCCAAGCCAGCCCCGTGCTACTTGTCCTATTTCACGCGTGAGGAAACCGGCCCAGACTGGCCCGGGTTCCTGCAGCCGGCCAGCGGCAGAACCCCGGCCTCTGGGTGCCGGGCTGGTTTATTCTGCCCCCCTTCTGGTATCACCACCCCCTCCCCAGCTCCAGCCCTGCTCCCCGGGGCCTCCGCTCCTGTGTCCGCAGAGCAGGGTGGAGTCCTTGGCAGCCGTCACCGCCTGCCCCACTTTCCTCTTCCCGCAGCTGTTCCAGGGGCCCCAGGGCCATCAGGGTGTCAGCTCGGCACTTACAGCGACTCCAGCAGAGACTCAGGGGCACGGGCACAGAGGAGGGGCAGGCACGGCCTCCGGAGCCCCCCAAGACCCCCAGGTCATTCTATGACCGGTGCCTGCAGCAGATCCAGGCAGCTCCGAGGACCCAAGAGCAGCAGACATCCTGGAACCAGTGACGTCGGTTCCAGCTTTCACCGCCCCGGACGGGACCTTGCCCGTGGCTTTGCTAGGCCCCTGGGGTCTCAGCCTCTTTTCCACGTGTCACACTGAAGCGTGGCACGGGCTCTCACCGGGGGGCCGAGGCCCAAACACTGGACTAGGTCTCCTGCTGTGCTGGGTGACCTTGGGCTGGTGACCCAACCCCTCTGTGCTTGGACTGTGGTATTCAGGAGGCTCATTCCGATGCCCTGGGCTTGGGCCTTGCCAGGGCACTTCACTCCAGATGGGCACGGGGCGGGGGTAACGAGTTGCAGCAGCCTCCTCGGGAGGTACTGGGAGGAGGCGCACGTACGTTCATGTTGCAACGGGAATACACGTCTCCGGGTCCTGCCCAGGGGAACCTGAGCGCCTGCGTGCTGAGGCCCGAGGCAGCAGGCAGGGAATGAGGGATGCCACAGAAGTGCCTGTGTCTGAATCCAAGATCGGGGGCCCTAGAGAGCGACTTCCCAGCTCCCCTCCTCCCGGGAGACCCCTTCTCTGAACAGCTGCTGGCCCACTCATTCTGCCCCTGGACCCTAAATTCCAATCTCCCCTGTGCCTTTGAGCAAGGGGCCTCCTCCCCCAACCCGAGCCTTTGTTTCCTCCTTAAAAAAGAGCAGGATAAACAGGACCTACCTACCTCAGAGGGCTGTTGAGGGTTAAGTGAGCCAATGCATGGCCAGCGCTTAGGACCTAGTAAATATCCCCTCCCTCCAACGCACTGCCAAACCGTGCTCTGATTTTGAGAGGCCTCATGCAACCTCTTGGAGGCCTCAGTTTGCTCACCTGTGAAATGGGACTAAGAACTGCACTGGACTCAACACCACCACTCAGGGCTGTGGTGCCGATTAAAGGGGATGGCATGTGTAATGTATACAGCTGGTGCCTGGTGCTTGTCAGATGCGTACATCCTCCCCTTGAGTCCCTTTCTCTGACTCCCCCCGCACTCCCACCCCAGACTGCTAACAAGTTAAGAAGGAGTCAGGAGCAAGGTAGAGAATTTAATTCCTAATCGATCTAGGATTGCCCTGCTCCCATCCCAGATGGGGGCCTAGGTAGGGCTTTGGTGATTGTCACAGTTGAGGTGTCAGGACTGAGTTTGAGGGACCCCAGTTGGCCACCCCTGGCCGGGACAGAGTGTCAGGTGTGGAGAAAGCTGGAGCAGCAGCAGGAGGGAGGCAGGTGGGTTTACAGATTGGGCCAGAGTGGGAGCCCACCCCAGCTTCAGGGCCCCAGGCCCCCTTCCTCCAGCTTCTGCCGGCCCTGAGGGCTGGGAGACAGGCTGTCGGGGGTCGGGGCCTCCTGGTCAGGTTCCCAGGGGCCGCCACCTCCAGGGTCCACAGTCTCTAGGCGCAAGGCAGGCAGCAAGCCCAGGCTCCGAGGCACAGTTGGGGGGAGGGTCCAGGGACCAGGCAGCCCAGAGAGACCATCCTCACTACAGCCCTGGGTGCCTCCGTCACTGCTGCCCCTGTTGGGGGCCACACAGGGCAGGCGACGGCTCTGGGGCGAGGGGCTGCGGCTGGTGCCCCGGCGTTCACAGGAGGAGGGCCGGAGGGCCAGGCCTGGGAAGCGGGCCAAGCCCGGGCTGCGGCTCCGGTGCCGCTTGGACTTGCCAGGGCTGGGGCTGCGGGACTTGGGTGCGAGCAGCTCCAGGGTGCTGTCATCCTCCTCCTCCGAGCTGGTCCCTGAGCTGTGTGTGCTGCTACTGGCCGACTCCGAGGTAGGCAGCGAGATCTGGCGGGGAGGTGGGTCGCTGGAGTGCCCCAATCCCCAACCGGCCACCGACTTCTTCTCCCCAACCCCCAGCTTCTCCTCATTAGACCCGAGGAGGTCAGGCTACGTGTAGGAGGCCATGGAGCAGAATGTAGAGGCCGTGCCCTAGCCGGTTTGGCTCAGTGGAGAGAGCGTCAGCCTGCGGACTGAAGGGTCCTAGGTTCAATTCCGGTCAAGGGCACATGCCCGGGTTGTGGGCTTGGTCCCCAGTAGGGGGTGTGCAGGAGGCAGCCGATCAATGATTCCCTCTCATCATTGGTGTTTCTATCTCTCTCTCCCTCTCCCTTCCTCTCTGAAATCAATAAAAATATATACTTTTTTAAATGCAGAGGCCGGATCTCTGGCACCCCTGGCCCTGCAGTCTGGTTACTCACCTGGAAGGGCTCAGTGACTCCAATGAGGATGCTGTGGGTGTGGCTGTAATAGCCCAGGATGAAGTCTCCGTGGCCCTTGGGCAGCGACTCCTCACTGAATGTCACCTGGTGGGCCCAGGGTATAAGCCCAGGTTGGGGTCAGAGCAGTAGCCACAGAACACCCCCCACCCAAAGGCAGTGGGGACTTCCTCCCCTCCCCCCGCTTCCCTTGAGTACCTGGTAGTTGTTCCTGTCCACATCCTCGTGTTTGGCCCAGACGTAAGCCACATAGTCCTTGCAGTGGCGGAAACCCACCTGGGGTGACAGGAATCAGGGCTCTGACCCCGAGGGCCTGACCCCAGCAGCCTCCCTGGGTGGCATCAAACTCTGGAGAAGCCGTGATCCCACCTGGGTACCCAGTTGCTCTCCTCCAGGCCCTTCCTTCCCCAAGTCACTGACCACCTCGCCCTGCTCACCCGGTACAAGCCGATCCAGTCCCAGGAGCTCCGGGCGAACACGGTTTCCACGCGGTACTTCACCACAGCCTGCTCCGGCCGCACCCACTCTTCTGCCACCTCCAGCCGCACTAGGGGCATGTCGTCCCTGAAGGCAAACTGCCCAGGGGCGGGGGCAACATCAGCGAAGACCCTGTAGCATCCCATGCACCCTTGGGCCTGAGCCAGCACACACGGGCTGAGATAAGGGCCTTTGAAGCTACTGCAGAGACGGGGAACCTGAGGCAGAGCAGGTCTAGGATAAAAGCTAGACTTCCTGCCTCCCAGCCCAGGGCTCTTCTGCTCAGAGCCTCCTTAAGGCGTGAATGAGAACACAGCTTTGAAGCTCGTAGACCATGGGTTTGGCCCTGGCTCTATCACTGACAGTCTACAGGACCCTTGTGAGTTTTTTTCTTTTTAATATATTTTTACTGATTTCAGAGAAGAAGGGAGTGAGAGGGAGAGATAGAAACATCAATGACAGGAGAGAATCATTGATAGGCTGCCTCCTGCACGCCCCCTACTGGGGATCGAGCCTGCAACCCGGGCATGTGCCCTTGACCGGAATCAAACCTGGGAGGGACCCTTCACTCTGCAGGCTGACGCGCTATGCGCTGAGTCAAACCGGCAAGGGCTTGGCGAATTTTACAACCTCTCTGAAGGCCAGGGCTCTTGTCTATAAACTTGGATGATCTTATTGAACTCTTGGAGCTGTTCGGCAGATTCAATGAGATGCCGTTCGTGAAGCGTCCCATATACTTCCCAGTCCACAGCAGGTGCCCACCTAGCGACTGCCTATATGCTAGTCAGGGAGACACGATGTGCTGGGTATTCCGGGGTAAGCCGAACACCCCTGAGTGGGCCAGAAAAGCCCGGGTAAAAGGCTGGAGACCTCAGGTCACTTCTAGGCTCTGCTACTCGCTTGCTTTTTGACCTCAAGGAAGGCCCCCAGCCAACCCAACTCCCAGCTTCCCCTTCCGTATAGCAAAGAGGTGACGATGACCCTGTCATCAGTCCATAAAGACACTTTATAGCCACCGGCACCCTCCGCCCAGGGTCACCCGCATGGGTGCGGTTGCCGGGGTGGCAGGTGGCCAGGGTAGTGGCCCCTCCTCTGTCCCTCAGAGAAGGACTCCAGTGGTGCCAGCCTCAGTCTTTTGTCTGCTTCCTGTTGATCTGGTTTCAGGTTTCCCTCCCTCGGCTTCTGAGCCAAACTGTTCCAGAAAAAAAATCAACAACACAGCACATCCTCTCCCTGCCCCTGGGCTCCAAATCGCCAGTCTGGCCAGGTTGGGCTCTTGGGAATGGCCTCCAGGATCAAAACTTCCGCTAACACCCTCCCCCACCTCCCTCCCCCCCCACTCCTACCCCTCATTCTGATAGTGTTGCTTTTTGGGTTGGAGACTTGAGTTTTCTGAGCCTCCGTTTTCCCGGTAAGGAAACTGGGAGGAGAATTTGGACATCGCAGGGCCTACTCAAGGCATTCAAAGGGATGACATATGTCAGGTGCCCCACACGGGGCCTGGCATGTAGTCGGTGCTCAACAGGCAATGTTTACAGGGGACAGAGTCCCGGATGAGGAGGGGGGCTCAGGGAAGGACATCCAAGAGGAGTGGTTCTCGAGGTGAGGGTTAAACCTCACACCTCAGCCCTTTACCAAAGGTCACAGGAGGCCAGACACAGGCAGATTGTCTTTCCCAGCTGCGAATATTGGCCCATGTCCCACTGACCGACCATGTGACAAAGTTATCAAGGAACACATTCTCTGGCCTGCTGGGCTCCCCCTTATCAGATCAAGGGATCGGAGAGCCTCGCGTTGGGTTTCAGAGCTGGAAGGATGGAATCTACCCAGCTCTGCCATTGAGCCTGTGTTCGACTCGGGGCACGTGTCTACCCCACTAGGGGCTTCGGTTTCCCTATCCGGTTGGGTTACCTCGCCTCTGGGTCCAGTTCTGACATTCTTGCATTTCCTCTTTTTACATTGGCAACTAGGGCCTCAACCCTCAACACAATGCTCAATTATAGTAACTATTCAGAGTTTAGCTTTGTATTTTTTTATATCTCTACACCCTCTCCCCATAACTACCTTACTCTTATAATGCCTGGCATGTTATAATGCCATATGTTATGATGGTTCATAAAAAAAAAAAAAAAAAGCCCTAGCTGATTTGGCTCAGTGGATAGAGCGTTGGCCTGTGGACCGAAGGGTCACGGGTTCGATTCCGGTCAAGGGCACGGACTTTGGTTGCAGGCTCCTCCCCGGCCCAGGCCCTGGTCAGGGCACGTGCAGGAGGCAACCAATCGATGTGTTCCTCTCACATCAGTATTTCTCTCTTGTCTTTCCCTCTCTCTTCCACTCTCTCTAAAAATCAATGGAAAAATATCCTCGGGTGAGGATTAAAAATAAAATAAATATGAATAAATGCTGCATGGGGTTAAAGTAAACATTTTGAGTTTGCTGGCCTTAATTTATGTTTGAATTTTAACATAAGTTGCCCTAAACCTTTCTTGGAAGAAGGGAGTTAAAGATTAGTGGAAAAGGCCTAGGCTCTGAAACCAGACTCACCTGGGTTCAATTCCTAACTTTTCCCTTGACCAGCTGTGTGACCCTGGGCACGTGATGCTGTGTCTCTGAGCCTCAGTTTCCTCATATGAAAACGGAGATCGTAACCCACTCCCACTCAGCTTCACCAAATGGGGACGGCCAAGGGCAGGTACGAGGGTTGGGCTGTCGAATGCTGAGCGGGGCTTGGGGACGTCATGAGAAGAGGGTGAGGCCAGGACTCACGTGCAGGACGAACTGGGCCGCCACAGGCTTGTGGTCACTGACAGTGTATTCCATGTGGCTTCGGTAGCTGTGCTGAGTCACCTGGAGCCAGTGGCTCTGCTGTCCGGAGGGGCTTCGACCTCCACCTGGAACCTTGACCTTCCACAGGATACGGTCTGTCCAGGCTGGCTTCCGCTTTTTGGCACTGCGGTGGGCAGCGGGTGGAGGCACAGCCCTCAGCCTTGCCTCCCGTCCCTCTTCCCTGGCGTCCTTATCTTGAAGACCTCAGTCCACAGCCCCCCCACCTCATCCCAGAACGGAGCTCACCTGGTATCGTATTTGTTAGTACCCACGTCAAACTTGAAGGTGGGTGCAAAGTTGAGGGGCCCCTCCTGGAAACCCTTGAGGATGGGCCAGGTGTCCTTGGCCATGTTGAGCTGTGAGGGTCCAGAAAGGAAGAATTGGACCACAGCTTGGGCAGGGCAGGTGAGGGTGAAGACCATAGCCTGGGGGTCCAGGTGTGCTAGGGATTTGGGGGTGCAGGCTGGGGTTCCGCACCTGGTCCTTCTCCCAGAGCTGGTGGAGCTGGTTGTTGTCAATGGCGAACTTGACAAAGTGCAGGTCGTAGCTCTCGATGCGGAAGTTTAGGTCCCCGAACCAGAACACAAGGCTGTTCGGGGGTGGGGGGCGGGGTGGAAGTCAGTGGGGTTCACGGGGTGGAAGAGCCCAACCCGGATCCTTCTCCACCCCCATCCAACCCGACAGCGCTGGATGCCCCTAGCGATGGCGAAGTGGCTGGGTGGCCGCATAACCCCCAGCCCGCCACGGAGTAGCAGTGAGCTGTGCATCTGGAAATCTAGGTTCAGACCCTCAATACGGCTCTACCCCTCAGCAATGCGCCACCCTGCAGGCTCGGGCCCCATCAAACTTACCAGCTTTCCGGCTCCTAGACCGGGTGACCCACCTCATCAGCCCCGCCTTTCCCCTCCAGGCCCACCCAGGACAGTATCAAGTTCCTCCTTGCCCATTAGGGGGCACGCTCCGCCACCAGCCCCGCCCCGGCCCGGCCCGGCCCGTACTCGTGGTCCAGGATGCCTTGCGCCCCGGGCCCCTGGAACTGCTGGAGGCTCAGGATGGTCTGGAAGTTGTCCTTGCGCTGCTCCGCCTTGTCCATGTGCGCGGGCAGGTGGCAGTTCAGGAAGCAGAGCATGTGCCCGAAGGCCGCCAGGCGCACGCTCACGCCGCCCTTGTTGCCCTTGGGAGGCAACGTCGGGCAGGTCACCGGCAGGAAGCAAGGCACCGGGGACGCACAGGGGAGCGGAGGAGGCTGGGAGAGGGGTGGGTGCTAGGAAAGGGGGCAGGGCCCTGGGACCCCCACCTGCAAGGACCGAAAGGGGGCGGGGTCTAGAAAAGAGGAAGAGGTGATGGACGGGGCCGGGGAGCGGCGGGCCTCAGGGTCAGGGCTGGACAGTAGGGAGGAGCCCGTGACCGTGCAGGGCGCCTGGGGACGCATCCACGGACCCCTCGGGGCTCCGTCCGCGCCTGGCCGCTCCCGCGCGCTCACCCAGTAGCCACCCAGGCCGGTGCGCGTGCAGTCGGTCTGCACGTCCCGCAGGAAGGGCAGGTGGTAGTACTTGGCGAACAGCAGCAGGATGACGCCCTGCATCCGCACGGTGCTCACCTGCGGGGCGGGCGGCTTGGCGAGGGGCGCGGCCCGACCCCCGCTGCCCCGCCCCGGGCCCGTCCTTCAGGTCTGCTCCTCCATCCTCCCTTTCCACAGACCCATCGGGCCGGCCTCCAGGGGTCTCTGCCCATCCGGAGGGCGCGGAAGGCCTTACCAGCACGAAGTTGAAAGGCGCGAGCGCATCCATGAAAAGCTCGCTCCACTGATCCGTGAAGAGCGCGTCCTTGAGCCTCTTGTTGATCATGGAGTTCACTTCCTGCAACCTGGGGTGGGGGGTGAGGTGAGCCGTAGGGTTGAAGGACGCCCTAGCAGCCCCTCCCGTGGGTGAGGGTTTGGGGGGAGGGGGGCAACAAGAGGCCGGGGAGAGGGTCCACCCATCCTGTCCCCTCACCCTATGGCGATCATGTCTGTCCTGTCGCTGTCATCGCTGCCACCGCCCAGGTGGAGAAGAGATGTGACGTCGTGAGGGGGCATGGCGGTGCCCACATTCCACGTGACCACAGTGATCCTGGGGGAGGGGGCAGAATAGGAGGGGTTACTGCTGGGCGCCACCCTCTCATCTTCCATCTCCCTCCCACAGGGCTCTTTCTGGAGAGGGAAACTGAGGCAGGTGTGGGTAGAAGCCCTCAGAAGGACCCTCAGTGGGCTCATATCCCTCCCTCCACACCCTCCCACGGGAAATCGATTGAGATCAGGGCAGGCGAGTCCCTTAGGAGGGCATGCTGTCTTCCGAGTGTCCCCGAGTGGGCCCAGCACCCCAAGGATGCTTCCCAAGGGAGGTAAAGTAGGATGGAAGGATGGCTAGTCTCGGGGCTCAAGCCCCCACACTCCTCCTTGGAAAAGGCCCCTCACCAGAAGCCGGGGTCGCTCTTGCAGGTGGGCTGAGCTGACCAAGAGGAGGAGGACGATGAGGTGGGTGTAGAAGACGAGGTGGTGACTGGGGCTGGCATTTCTCGGGGCTGAAAGCTGGGGCTCAGGTGCCCACCAGGCCCTGCACCCTGGGTGCCAGGCCTGGGGAGGGCCATCTCAGGGGCTGGGGGCACACAGGGGGAGCGGTTGGGAGAGCGGCTGGGGGAGCGGCTGGGAGACCGGGGTGGCTTGGGCAGAGGCGGGGGCACAGTCTGAGCTGAGGAGGCCCCTGGCCGGAAGGTGGGGGACAGCAGTCCTGGGGAGCGGGTGCCAGCCTCTGCAGGGCCCTGGCTCACATCCAGGGGCAGCATCTGGGTTGGCCGGGGCAGGACAGGATCCTCGGGGCTGCTGCGGGGGGCCTCGGGCCTGGCTCTGAAGGAGGGGGAGAGCCGGGGGTCTGGGGGAGATTGGATCAAAGATGGGGAGACCACAGGACTGGATGCCTGGGCTGGAGGCTGGCGATGCCCTTCAGAAGGGGGGAGAGACCTAGGGGCGGGGGCATCCCTCTGTTTAGCTGGTGTCGGTCCCACAGAGGCCGGGGCTGATATCATGGATGCTGGAGCCAGGGTCTGTTCCTGAGAGGGCGACAGAATCGGACTGGGCATTGGGGCAGAGCTGGAGGGAGGCTGCGGGTGCTGCTCCTCAGGCGCCAGGGCCAGGCTCAGGCCGGAAGTGGCCAGAGCTGGCTTGGGTTTCACGGAGGCAGGTACTGTCTGCTTCTGGTCCCTAGACATCGGAGCCAGCCTGGGCCCCAGGGTGGCCGGGGGCAGCCGTGGCGCGTCTGGGACAGACATCACCAGCCGCCCCGGGGATGCCGGAGCCAGGATGGAGCCTGATGGAGCTGGAAGAGGCTTCGGCGCAGCAGCGGCAGACACCACCAGCTGGCCCACGCATGCCGGGGCCGGGCTGGAGCTGTGGCAGGTGAGAGCTGCGTTCTGCCCTCCAGGGGTAGACGGCGGAGCCAGGAGGGGTCGAGGAGACGCCAGAGCCAGCCTTGGCCCCTCGGAGGAAGGTGGCACAGCAGCACGTGACCCCAGAGGTGCCAGAGCCAGCCTCGGTTCCAGGGGCACTGGCGCTGCGCTCTCCTTGGCCGGGAGCTGAAAACTCGAGTCCACCTTGTAGAGGACAAGGTAAAGACACAGGGTAACCCTAGCCAGTGGCTTGGGCCCCGGCTTCCGTGTGAGACCCCAGAAGGCTCCATCTAGCTAAGAAAGGGACAGCTTTCCAAGGAAGTTCTTCCTCATGTCTTACCTCAATCCATCCTGCTGCAAATCAGCTTCTCTTTGGGGGGGAAACTGGACACTGAACCGTATCCCCTCCTTCAATTCTGACACCTCTGTCAGAATCAGGGGAAAACTAAGACGCCTGACTCCAATGAGGCAGAGTGCAGTCCGAACCTTCTGGCTGGCACCCACTCCCTGGCCACCCTGGAGTGTTGGGGGGGCTGGAGCCGACTTTCCTGGGCAAATTCCCTGCCATCTCTGCAGCTCCCATGGTCAAGGGCTTCTGGCCTGACACCCCACATCTGCTCGCTCTGGACACCCTAGGTCCAGCCTGCTCAATCCCTTCCTTCTTCCACAGCTCCCAGGAGCCCGCAGGTCCCCCCAGCACACATTTCACACGGTGGTCACGGCCCTCTCTGTCCTCCTCACCCATCCCCAGAACCCCATGCAGGAGCAAGAGCCCGGGCTGCGCATGGCCATGTCTATCCCAAGCCCAGCTCTGTGCGACCTTAGCCAAGTACCTCCTCGCCCAGGGCCTCCGTTTTCCTGTCTGTAAAACAGAGGAGCTTGGTGAAGGGTCCCTGGCCACACCTGGTTCCTGGAATACCTTCGTCTCATTTTTTTTTTCTGCATTTATGAGCCCAACGTTTGCTAGGATTCTACTTGAGCCCCACGGAATAGTCTCTCTTCGCCAAGTGAGATTCTAACATTCAGAGCCAGCCCGGCATTCTGTTGATTCCGGCGTCACACCTCTCTGTGCCCAGGTTATGCCCTCTTACCCTCCTCACCTTCTCTCCCACTCGTGTGGACCGGCAAGCAGCCTCCTTCTGTCCAGCAGGTAGAATGGGGGTCACCCGGCCCCTGGAGGGACCTCTTTTTTTCTCCCCATCTGTCTCCTGTTTCTTGTCCTCTGCCAGCGAGGGCAGAAGATTTACATTCGCCCCGGGGTGGCCCCATGCCTGCCTCCAGAGACGCGGTCTGCCTGCATCCCGTGCCCTTCTCGGTCCAGAGAACCTGAAACTCTGCCTCCACCTCCCCCCCCAAAAAACTCAGCCCGTTAAGGCTGCATTTTGGGCATCCTCCCTGGCTTCAGGTATCCCGCTGTGCACCCCCATCACCACCACCAGCAGCAACCACCACACCGCCTCCAGCACTAACAACTTAGACATCCCAGATGTCACAGTTTTAGTCTTCGGGGACAAGCCTCCTCATTTTGCATTGGCTCAGAGAGAACAAGCAACTTGCCCAAGGTCACACAGCAGAGCTGGAGCCCAGCTAGGTCCCCTAGCACCACCAGCCCAGTGTCCTCCTGGGGGCTCCTGGAGAGAGCTAACTCCATTTCTCGCTGGATGTCCCATCACGGCCCCCGCAGGCCCCAGGGGGCCCTGTTCACCCAGCCCTGCTCAGTGGACAGCGGGGAGTGCCAGCCCTCAGCCAGGGGCACTGGGGTGCCCGCAGTGTGTGTGTGTGGGGTGTGGGACCAAGGAGCAGGAATGGAGAAGCTAGGCTTTAAGGGTCTTACCTTGGAGGGTGCTCCAGTTTGGAAAGCCCCGTGGGGCATGGGCAGGGGGCCCAGGCCAGCCAGGGTCCCTGGCCTCCTGCTGCCACTGCTGCTGTGGCCCTCCATGTCTGCAGCCCCTGGCAGCCCGGGCTCCCACAGGCTCCGGCTCCAGCTCCTCTGCTCCCGGGAACCAGTGATGTCATCAGCCGCTTCAACCTGCTGAGAATTTAAAGGCACAGGCATCCCAACCTAGAGGTGGTCAGGGCCAGGTGGCCTACCCCCTGGGAACCCTTCCAGCTGACTGCTGAAGTGGGAACGGTCCTGGGGGTGAGGGGAAGTGCGCCCATTGGCTTGGCCTGGGTCCCACCTGGCAGCATGGAGGAAGCTGTCTGTCTGTCTGTCCCCTCCCGCCCCCCACCAGGAGGCCTGGCTGGCCCTTGCTCAGGGGAGGGGCATGGACACACCTGAGGGTAAAGTAGAGACAAGCCACTGGAAGTCAGTACCCCCTTCAGGGCCTCAGGGACACCTGAGTCCCTACCCTGATCCTGTGACCTCCCTGGTGTCCTGCCAGCTCAGGACTTGCCTTGGCCCCCACCCTTGCTCCATTTTCAGGCCTCGGTGCCCGCCCCCTGCCTGGCTCTATCCTTCTCATCCCAGAGGCCAGACACCCAGGCTCTGGCTACTGGAGTCCTTTCCCACCTCAGCCTCAACGCGGCCCCTCCTCTTCTGCTGGCACTTCCGCTGCCCGCCCTGGGACGTCCCCACCCACAGCCAGGCCCGTCCCAGCCCCGGACCTCTCAGCTTTCCTTTCTCCTGTGCTCGGTGGGTGTGGTTTGGGAGGGAGACACGTTCAAGGTCACCTAGTCAGCTGAGGAGGTCTCCTGAGTTTCAATGAGGAAAGGGAGCGCCCTCAGTAACCCAAGACCAGTACGAGCCAATCGGGGTACCGGAGGA
This sequence comes from Myotis lucifugus, assembly GCF_000147115.1. Classification (NCBI taxonomy): domain Eukaryota; kingdom Metazoa; phylum Chordata; class Mammalia; order Chiroptera; family Vespertilionidae; genus Myotis; species Myotis lucifugus. The sequence goes on from NW_005871665.1 coordinate 50,649, forward strand.
AGGGAATCGGGCCATAGGAGAGCCAGCAGTGGGGGAATGGACTGGCAGGAGGGCCCGGGAGCTCCTTTGGCCAGAACCTAGCACAGGACTTGATGTTCAACAGGCCCAGGGAAATGTTTGTTGAATGAGTGAATGAACACATGAAAGAAAGAGAAGAGCCCTAACCGGTTTGGCTCAGTGGATGGAGCGTCGGCCTGCGGACTGAAGGGTCCCAGGTTCGATTCCAGTCAGGGGCATGTACCTTGGTTGCAGGCACATCCCCAGTGGGGAGTGTGCAGGAGGCAGCTGATTGATGTTTCTCTCTCATCGATGTTTCTAACTCTCTATCCCTCTCCCTTCCTCTCTGTAAAAAAATCAATAAGATATATTAA
>NW_005871665.1:53649-54893 GCF_000147115.1 Myotis lucifugus
ACTTTCCCAAGGTCACACAGCAGGGGCCGCGCTCAGGCAGCCCTCCTCCCTCTCTGCCTCTCCCCCTCCTCCTAGGCAGCCTGGCACCCGCTGTCAGCTGCTCTGAAGTGAGTGGCTATTTTTATTCTGGTGCGAGGGGATCGCAGGCAGCAGAGCCATGTAGGTTAGAAGGCTCTAGGACACCCGGCTTTCGCAGGCAAGGAGAGGCTCGTTGCAGGGACGTAAGCTTGCCTACAAGTCGGTGGGGGGGGGGGGCCTCTTCTTCCTTGCAGGCCCACCTGCCTTGGGCTCCCAGGTCTTCAGAAACTTTTTCCCCTTGAGCTCAGAACAGAGCGTAAAGCCGGATTGAACCCTCACCCTGATCCCAGATCCAACTTGAGCCCCAATCTTGGTGTTAACTGAGCCCCGATCCCGTGCCAAGACTGAGCCTCTCTATCTCAGCTCTAGACTGAGCTCTGCCCGTGGCCTTAGGTTGAGCCCTGACTCTAGTCACATACGGAGCCTGATCCAGTCCTTACTAAGTCTGATCCCAACTTGAGACCTCGATTCTGGATCCAGATGGAGCCCTGATCCTTGGCTGAGTCATAGTCACAGACTGAATTCTAACCCTAGTCTAGACTAACCCTTGACATTACACTGAGCCCTAATCCCAAGTTTAGACTGAACTTCCAAGTCTAGTCATGAACTAAACCCTGGAACTGGTGGAAGACTGAGCCTAATCAGTGGACTGAATCCTGACCCAAAACTGAGCTCTGACCCGGGGTCACACAGCTCTGGCCACACACTGACCCGTAACCTCAGCCTGTGCATTGAACCTGGCCAAAAGCTGAGCCCTGAGTGTAGTCACAGACTGAGCCTTGATCCTGGAGGGTGAGGCCCAAGCCTAATCATCACTGGCTGAGCCCTGACTCCTGCTCCAGATTCAGTTCTAACCCTGACCCCAGGCTAAGGGCTGAGCCTGATCCGGTGTGGGCCTGACCTCATCACAGACTAAACTCTAAGCCCAGCTCCCTCCGAGGAAGTCTGCTGGCCTAGATTACAAACTGCCACATAAGGGAATGGATTACCAGCAGTGATTGTTCTGGGAGATCGTGGGCCTCCCATGGCTGCTGATGCCAGAATGTTCCCGGTACTGTTGTGGCCAGTGTCTCTCTCACTGGTTCCACCGGCTGGCTAGTCAACCCTCAGCAGCCCAGGCTGTGGCCCCTGCAGGCCACGGCATCCAGGTTAATGCAATGAGAGTG
>NW_005871665.1:55058-56545 GCF_000147115.1 Myotis lucifugus
AGAGAGAGAGAGAGAGAGAGAGAGAGAGAACATCAATGATGTTGAGAGAATCATTGATTGGCTGCCTCCTGCATGCCCCCTCCTGGGATCAAGATGGCAACCTGTACATATGCGTGGACAGAGAATCCAACTGTTACCTCCTGGTTCGTAAGTCAAAGCTCAACCACTAAGCCACGCCAGTTGGGCACATTGTTGTTGTTTTTAATATATATTTTTTATTGATTTCAGAGAGAAAGGGGGGAGAGAGAGAGAGAGAGAGAGAGAGAGAGACATCAATTCGAGAAAAAAACATGGATCAGTTGCTTCCTGTATGTGCCCCAACTGGGGATCGAACCAGCAACTTAGGTATGTGCCCTGACCAGGAATCCAACCCACAACCTTTTGGTGTATGAGAGGATGCTCTGAACCGCCTGGCCAGAGCAAAAATGTTATAGTTTTAATTTATTTTAAAATCAGAAGAAAAAAATGAATATGTAATAATGAATCCAGCCTGGATTATATTCTTTTTTATCAAAGCAGTTGTAAAATCCAATTTTTAATATGATTTCTTAGTGGAGAAAGGGCCCCAGAAAGGCAAAAAAAATGCCCAGGGGGTCCATGAAAATCCTAAGGCAGCCTTGGTTTGATGCTGAGAAGAATCCTGAGTCCCAGTCTCGATCCAGTGGGAAAGCACCGTGATCAATTTGCTGTGTCTGCCTTAGGCGAGAAGAGGGGAGGTGGTATTTGGGTCCAGTCCTCTTTGGCTTGGTGAGATGAGCCCAGAGGCATTTCAGGTTCAAATCCCAGACCCACAACTTAATCATGCTTGACCTTTTCTGAGACTCTTTCCTAACCTGCAAAAGGAAGTAGTTCATGGGCCTTTTGTGAGGTAAGGAATGGAATAATGAAAACTAGCACGGTGCCAGGGACTGTTCCAAAACCCTTCTACCCTCGCAGCTCCTGCAGAGCACGTCATGTTCCTATCGCCACAATGTGTGCTTTAGGAATTGAAACCCTAATTGAAATTAAAAAAACACCATAAGCCAGGACTCCCCAGGCTCCAGTTTCCTCTTGAAATCCGTGTCTGCCTAGAAACTCCCCTGTCGGTCCGCATCCCGCCCGCGCCCCCTGCAGGCGAGAGGCGGTGCTGTCTGGCCGCATCCTGCCCGAGCGTCCAAGCCCTCGGGAGGCAGAGGGAGGGTGGACGCTCTCAGGACAAGGAAAGTAAAGGCCCGAGGGCCGGGTGAGGACCCGGAACCCCACTGGGAGCCAAGCAGAGGGTCCCCTGGCGGGCCCTGGGGCGGGACCCGGAGCTGGGGGCGTGGTCCCTGGCGGGGAGGGGCGGGGCCTCGAGCAGGGGCGGGGCCTCGAGCAGGGGCGGGGCTAGTCTGCAGGCCCAGACGTGGCGCTGCGGCCGGGCGTTGCACCTCCAGCTTTCGGATTACCTTCTTGCGGGTCCCGATGCGCCTTCCCGCTGCCTCCGCCGCCGGTGCTGCTGCTTCTGGCGG
>NW_005871665.1:57743-58971 GCF_000147115.1 Myotis lucifugus
GGGGGACCGCGCTCTAGGGGTAACCCCCCAGCGTTGTCCCCCTGGGGAGAGGTAGGCCACTGCCCTTGGGAACCTGTGTGGGGCAACTGTGAGGTAGCCCCTAAACTTTCCCATGTTGCCGCCCACCAGCCCTTTGGTGAGATGACACCTCAAATCCCCCTGAAGGAGGGAGAGTTGAAAGGAAGGGGGTCCCCCTTTTTTTCCTCCCCTGACCCTTTTGGGGGTGGGCAACGTGCTCCCAGTGTTCCGTTCGGGGAGGACCCCTAGCCCTGGGCCACTAGGTTTCGGTTCCCCTTTGGGCCCTGGAGGGGGTTGAGGTCTGAAATTCTGGTTCCTCCCCAGGGGAAGGCCTTTGTAACCCAGGACATCCCCCTCTAGTATCCTTCTTCCAATTGGGGGGGGGGGGGGGCGGGGGGGCGGCGGGGGAAGCTGGGAGACTCTCCTTCCACTTAATTTCACCGATAGGATGACAAGTCGAATTGGTGGGCAGTGGCTGCCCAGAGAACTCCGAGGTGGTCTTCATGTTGGGCAGGCAAATGAAATCGACTAACGATGCCCTCGCCAGTTCAGCCCGCAGACTGAAGGGTCCCTGGTTCCATTACGGGCATGTACCTCGGTTGCAGGTTCCCTGGCCTTGGTTGGGGTGCGTGCAGGAGGCAACCAATCGATGTGGCTCTCTCACATCGATATTTCTCTCTGACTCTCCCTCTCCCTTCCAACAAAACAAAACAAAACAAACCCACAAAACAACAACAACAAAAGAAACTGACCAATGAGGACTGACTGCTACACACACAGGAATGGAGAGGAGGGCCCTTCACTTCTTGGGACCCTCATTTCCTCACGCGTACATGGGGGTCGCTGCCTTGTTCCGCCACCACCCACCTTAACTCTCCAGCCACAACCTGGAGATGAAACACCTGCCTGGGGCCGACCCTGAGCTCGTGCTGCTGGGCCACCGCCACGAGGAGCTGGAGGTGAGGCCTGGGGAGGCGATGGGCGTGGAGGAGGCGGGGCGAAAGCCGGGCGGGGCGCGCTGACCCAGTCCCTCCACCGCAGCGCATCCCACTGAGCGACATGACCCGCGAGGAGATCAACGCGCTGGTGCAGGAGCTCGGCTTCTACCGCAAGGCGTCGCCCGACGAGCCTGTGCCCCCTGAGTACCTGCGGGCGCCCGCGAGGCCCGCCGAAGGCGATCCGGACCGTGGGGACCTGTAGGTCGGGGAAT
>NW_005871665.1:61490-62806 GCF_000147115.1 Myotis lucifugus
TATGATGGGAGGCAGCCTCTATCTTCTCTTCTACCAGCTGTGGCTATCTCCCCAGGGGGTTCAGCCCCCCCACCCCCCCATGTGGAACTCCCTCCCACCCCTGGTGTCTTCCCTGGAGACCTTATAAAGCCATTGTTGACACTGGGACTCACGGCTCAGGGCTCCAGCTGCCCTAGTGACAGGCCAAACACCAGGCAATTTGAGCAACAACACAGCTGAGTCACACTTTCCAGCTGGATCCTGGCCGGGTTTGGCCCCTCTCCCTCCAGGCCAGCCTGCTGGGCAGCAGCTCCCAAGCCCATATATGACCTGGGGACAGCACCAAGCTCATCCTCTCCTCACCTGTGCAGCTTCTCTGAGTCTGTGTGCACGTGTGGGCTGCCCCCCCGCCCCCCCGCAATGGCTCCCGGCCCCCAGGGGCATCTGAGTGCACCTCTAGCTCTGTCCCTGACTCAATCCCCCTGCTCCCTCTGGGTCTCTGTCTTTTCTTTTCTTTACAAAATGGGTAGGAAAAGTGATGGGGCAAGTAAAGAGCCACTAAGGAGGGGGCGGAGGGGTCAGGAGCTCCAGTTTCTGGCCCAGCTCTGGCCTAAGCCCCCCGGGACTCTCTGAGCCCGCCCCTCTCCCCCTTGGAGCTGGTCTGGAATGGGCAGTCCGCTCAGGATCGGAATTCTCTACTGTGGCCCTGAGCTGAGGTGACCAGAGAGGAAATGCCGCAGCTGGCTGAGGGATCCAGGACCCCAACCAGGAACATCTTCCCGTCAAACGGACCAAGGTCCTGAGCTCCCCAGCATGGAGCATGGCACCCCCAAGTCCCCGGTGCCCAAACTGGAGGCCTGGGAGGCTTCCCTGACCTCCCCCCGCTTCTGCCTCCCAACTGGATCCATCAATAAGCCTGTCCTTCTACTTCTCATTAAGCTTCTCCAGCTATCTAGTCCACCCCCTTCTTCCCATCCCCCGTTCGAAGATTGTTCTAGAATGCCAACCAGACCATGTACATCCCTCCTCTGTTTGGAAAACTTTGATGACTCTGGTCCTTAGGAGGAAGTTCCTCTCCCGACCACGGCCCCCACCATCCCCTCACGCCCAGATTAAACTTCCTTCCTTTCCCGGGGGTGCCATGCTCTCCATCTCTTGCACCCAGCCCAGGCCATAGGCTCACCCCGTTGTCTGGGGCTCCCTTTCCCTCCTTTAGCCTGAACATTGTCCTTCCTATTCCAACCCCGTGTGCGGTTTTTCAGAAAGCTGTCCCGGACCTGCAGGCTGGGCCGGGTGCCTCCCCAGGGTCCCTCCTGTGCCTCCTCCATCTCAGCCTT
>NW_005871665.1:64670-66441 GCF_000147115.1 Myotis lucifugus
CACAACAAATCGTCGCAAAGCATAAAAACTGAGCTATTCAACCGTGCGACAACTAGAAGTTAATAATTTAGAATCAGGGACTACTCAAAAGCAGAAGCGCAATAACGCAGCACGGGGTGCGCCAGTTTGCTGCAGTGGTGTGGGCGGGAGAGGCAAGGGTAGTATAGGGATCTGGATCATAGGACTATAGGGGGACCGCTTCTGTCAGCCCACCCACTGGGCCTCAGCTCTGCCTTTCTTGACCTCCAGGCCCCGCCCACCACCGTTTATGGCCAGCCCATCGCTGCCCACCCCCCACCCCTCTGGTCACTAGACCCCACCCCCAGTCCCCGCCCTCTGCTGCTCACCCCGCAGCGCCCTCCTTTTCGCAGCTTCTCAATCATGGCCTTGCGCGCCTGGGAGGCAGAGGTCTTGGGGAGGCTCTGCGCCTTCATCAGCTCTTTCTTCTTCTCGGCCTGGCGTTTCTCCAGCGCAGCCAGGGTGCTGGTTCGCGGGCTGGTCTCGTCCTCACGGTCGAAGATACTGGGGGATGGGGAGGCGACTATTAGGGTGCTCCCAAGCCTCAAACCCGACTTGCCAGGTCGCAGGCCACACCCTACACTGGAGGCCTCCTCATCACACCCATTTCACAGAGGAGTACACTGAGGCGCAAACGAACAGAAGATGGGAGCCAAGTTCTTTACAACAGACTTGGCCCCCAGGGAGTTCTCTGAGAAGGCTGATCGTATTGTTAAGTTCCAGGTAAGTTCAGATTTTGGACACTATCAACTAATGATGATCGGCATAATAGTAACGGTAACAATAACAATAGTTCATGATGTCTGCCTGCAGACTGAAGGGTCCCGGGGTTCTATTCCGGCAAGGGCACGTACCTAGGTTGCAGGCTCCCAGCCCTGGTTGGGGGCATGCGGGAGGCAACCAATCAATGTGTCTCTCTCATATCAGTGTTTCTCTCTCTCTCTCTCTCCCTTCCACTCTCTCTAAAAATCAATGGAAAAAGTATCCTCAGATGAGGGTTAAAAAAAGAATAATACCTCATGTCTATTGAGCCTGTCCTATGTGCCACTTAAATCTTTACAAGAGAAGAGGGACCCTTTTCATTCATAGTGATGAGGAAACGGAGGACCCAGTCCTCAGATGTCAGAGGGCCTGGCGGACAGCGCAGGAACTGGGGGCCCAGGTCTCTCTGACTCAGTCCCTGGACCCCTCTGGTTCCCAGCCTGAATCCTGATTCCTGTCCCTGCTTTCTATCAGCCCTGACATCTCTGTAACATAGATAGAGGGGGGTCCCCCTCCCTCACGGGTCTTCGGTATAGAGGTGCTCTGTGAAGTGGGATGTGGTCTGCCGACACCGGGAAGTGGCAGTGCCACCGGGCAGCTCAGTGAGGCAGATAGTTCAGTGCTATTGGTGCCACTCAGAGCTGTGTGACCCGGAGCACAAGTCTCTGGCCTCCCCTGTGGTGCAGATGAGGATTAGGTGAGACTACAAGGCAAGCAGAAGCGGTCTGATTCTTACTCTAGCCTTATTACCGCCCAGCACCTCAGTCTACCCCTCTATAGAATGGGTGTGCAGTGAGGTCCCTGTGATGCTGACTTCTCTGGGGCCTGGGGGTGGGTACCTGCGCTCACCTGCCCATCTTCTTGGATGATGAGGAGGAAAGGTCTTGGTTTGTACCACGGTGCTGCCACCACCATCTGCAAGAAAAGGGACAAGAGCAGGGTGAGGTCCGGGTTGGACGTGAAGAGATGGGGTGAGGTCTGGGGAGAATGG
>NW_005871665.1:69687-70980 GCF_000147115.1 Myotis lucifugus
TCGTTCCTCCAGGGCTGCGGTCAGCTCAGACGCAGGCCCCGGGACCCCCGGCATGGTGCTGGCGGGGGCTCTATGGCGGGGTGACGATGGGGACAGTGGCCGGGACTGCTGCCTCTGGCTGGTATGTCAGAGTCTTTGCAGCTGGTCTGAGGGCGAAGGCAAGGGCAGTGGGCCTGCCCCGCCCCTGCTGGCCTCCCAGCCCTCCACCCGCCAGCTGGGGCTGCAGCCCAAATAGAAACCTATTCTGAGCTGCCTGTGGAGGGGGCCTGGGGGAGGGGTGGCCTGCCTAAGCACTTGGACCGCTAGGCCTGGCCCTGGCCCTGCAGAAATCACACCCGAAGCCCAGCAAGTGTGCACGGGTTGGGAAGGATGCCCGAGGCCAGGGTCCCCGGCCCCACGGGTGGGACAGCTGAGGCCAGGAGCAAGGGAGGGGCCTGCCTGGGCCTCCATGTGCATTAGCTGCGAGGATCCAGTCTGCTGGACTCCAGAGCTCGCACCCCTCTGCCCTCATGCCATGCTGTTTCAGAAAGCCTTCAACAGATGCGGGAAATAGAGTCAGGATGTTGAGCAACCTGCTGTAGCAGGTGCCTTCTCCCTTAGATCCACCACAGACTCTGAGCAAGTACACGATAGGCGCGTTATCTGCGTTCCTTTGGTTCTAGACGGGGAAACTGAGGCGAGGTGGTGGTATCAGACCCAGGGCTCACTGTGACACTTCCCACCCACCCCAAGGGCCTCAGCCATCCCCTCCCCTCCCCTCCTCGCTCCCTGCTCTATGGGGGAAGGCTGCCTTCTCGCCCTCCCCACCCTCTCCCTGTCACCCCTGAGAAGGCCCAAAGCTGGCTTTAGCCACCTCACCTCCGCCAAAGTCCCATTCAGTCCCCGGTGCAGCACGGAGGGCATTACCTGGGCAGCCGAGTGGCCTGCTGGGGATTCCTTCCCCAGCTGAGCCCCCAGCCAGCTGATCCCGGGCTCCGGGATGAATAATGGAAGGGTGCAAGGGATTCAATTCCCGTGGCACCTGCTAGGTTGCTGCCTCACCTGACTGGCGCCCCCCCCCTACCTTTTTCTCCCCCCACCCTCTTGTAAAAAAGTTTACTCTTTTTTTTTTCCCACCCTAGTATCTGGAATAAACATATATTTCGGGAGCTTTGGTGACACAAGCTAATTATATACGTTACCACCGATATGATAACCCGACGATACTATTTACTGCAGTTATAGCAAAGGGAACATGCAGCTTCTACACCATGACAGCTATGTGTCCGACTCACCATGTTATTTCTTCATGTT
>NW_005871665.1:73242-74371 GCF_000147115.1 Myotis lucifugus
GACCTCTGCCCGCTGCTCCCGTTCCTCTGGCTCTGGCGCCTGCGGAGGACCCACAGGATGCAGCCAAGGCTCCCCGGCTGGCAGGTGCTCAGGGCAGGGCATGCAAAGCAGAGGAGCCGGGCACGGCTTCCTGCAGACCCACTGGCACCGGCGTGGGCACTGGCACGCTACGGGCAGCCCTGACCCTCCTTCCCAACATCTTGGTGTTGCCTAGTCACGGGCAGTGCAGAGAACCCACATCCAAATGCCAGGGGGTGGGGACGGCAGGACACCTTCTAGGGACTCCCAGACTCAATCGATCCCTGGAGTGGAGGTCCCTGAACACTGGCCTCCGCCTGGTTAGTCAGAGGAGAGGGTGGGTGTCCTGCCAGGGACCCAGCCGCCTCTGCTGGCCACTTAGGGGACCTTCATGGCCTGACCTCTCCCCCCCACGCCCTGGAGAACAGAGTCCACTCTGTGAACAGTGCTCCATGAGTCAGCTCGGGCCCGTGATGCCGGCCCTATAGGCCAAGGTAAGGATGCGCGCTGTCTGGAGGGGGAGGGGCAGCTGCAAGATAGGTTTTAGCCGGGGAAGTACCAGGGTCAGATTGCATTTTGGGGGATCCCCTGTGTGCTGAGTGGAGGCCGAATGGCTGGTGTGAGGGTGGAAGGCCAGCAGGGAGGTCAACGAGGGTGGTAATGGGAGACGGACAGGAACCTGGGAGCAGTGCGGGCAGGCTGGCTTTCGGGGGAAGGCCTGGGTATAGACAGCTGGGAAGTGGGGGAGGGGGGACATATGGCCAGAGGATGCCTGGGAGAGTGGGCAGAGCCTTGAGATAGACTCCTAGTGTCCCCCAAACATTGCTGGGGGCCCTTTTCAGTCAAGTACCAGTTTAGCAAAGACGCAGGTGCTCTGGGCTATTGGCATCTGCGGGCACAGGGCCCCGGGCCCTCCTCGCACCTTGGCCACCTCTCACCTCACACCGCTCCAGCCTCTGTGCGGCCTGCCCCTTGCTGTCCTCTCTGGAGCCTCTGTTGGAACGCCCACTGCACAACCTCCCAGCCAAGGTGGCCGCTAAGAGAGAGAGGGAAACTCTCAGGTGAGTGGCTGGGTGGTGCTATGGGCAGCAGGGGCGGGGGGGGGGGGGGG
>NW_005871665.1:75499-77730 GCF_000147115.1 Myotis lucifugus
GTTGATTCAGGCAGCTGAGCAAGAGAGACTCCATTGTCTAGCCCCAAAGTACCACAGCCCTGCTGGGGGGTGGCAGCCTCACCCACATTGGACAGATGGGGAAACTGAGGCAGGGGCTATTGTTTTCCCTGCACTGGCCAGGCCTCGCCACCATTGAAGGAGTAAAAGGGCCCAGAGTGGGAGGGCCAACCCCCCAGTGCATGCACTAGGGTTCACCCAGGGTGTCCAGGGACGACAGGTGCTCCCACAGGCTCCTGAGCTCCTCAGTCCCTGGGAAGTTGGGGTGGCTGGTCTAACCAGGTCTAGGAAAGGGCACCTTCCCTTATCTGGGGAGAATCAGCCAATCGTGTGGCCTCCCCCCGCCCCCCACGGTGCTTGCCCCAGGGCCCCCAGGAAGATAATGGCAGAGATAAGCCTCCAGTGTGGGTCTGAGCCAGACGGGAACAAGTATAGTCCAGGTGATTTCCTCTGCCCCCACCCCCAAATCACTTAGGAGTAGGGCCCTCTACCCCCCTTCCTTTCTAGCCTCCTCCCTGATCATGCCTTCCTGCTCCATGGGGGAGCCAGATGGGGTATGGGGGGTAGGTTTCAGCAGGGAGTGTGGGCTGGCCCAACTGAGCCATGAGCTCCATGAGCTCACTTGTCCCATCTGAACAGAGCAGGGGAAACCCGGGGACAGAGTCACTTCAGGTTCCTTCAGGCTCCACATTCCTGGGAATCTGTGGAGGGTCGGGCCGGAATTCCCAGCGGACTCTAGCAGTCTGGTCCTGGCGTGGTGGTCAGGGGCATGTCCTTAACCTCTGTGTCTTGGTTTTCTCATGTGCCCGATGGAACAATGCCTCCCACTCAGGGCGGTGGGTGGGGATGGGGACAGCGAGTCTCCCCACCCCCGCACCTGCCACGGCTTCGGCTGCAGTGAGCATTACCCCCCAGACACTTAGGAGGAGGGAGAACTGAGGGCAAATGAGTACAAGACACCTATCAGGAATATTTATGAAGAATCTGTATGCCGGATCCTGTGCTGAGCCCCTCACTTGTCCTAAACTCACAGAAACCCTGGCACTTTATTACTCCCATTTGACAGATGGGAAAACTGAGGCTCCGGGAAGAGAAGTGATTTGCTTATGGTCAAATGATCTGAGCCAGGATTTGAATCCAGGTCTCTCTGACTCCAGGGTCTGCCCTGGGCTGAGGATAGGTCTGTTGCTGGGGTCTGTCTGCCACGGTGGGTACCTTGAGGGCCTTGACACTGTGTTAGGGTCCCCTTCTAGCCTGGACTAGAGATACCTGTAACAGGTGTAAGGGGGAGGGGGCTATGATAGCAGAGGGAGGGAGAATGAAGCTCACCTTCCCACCTCCCAGTCCTGGCCTTGCCTCAGGCACAGAGCCCTCTGGGGTACACTTGAAGGTGGGGCCAGAAAAGGGCGGATCCAGCCCCCCCAATGCGGAGGTAAGTAGGCTTAGATGCAATGACTAGCCCTTTGTCTTCTGGGTCGCCCTTCCTCCAGAGGTGGGGTCCTTGTCCCTGAAAAAAAGCCCAAACTTGGCCACCTCTGCAACACCTGGGAGCTTCAGTGTCCTCATCTGGAAAACGGGGGCCTCCGTTTGAGCCCCCCCAAGTGGGTAGGGCAGGGCTGGGGGATGAACAACTTCATTCCACTGGCCACCCTCCAACATGACCCTTCCTTTGGGCCTGGAGGCCAAGATCCGCCCACAGTGTCCCTGCTGTGTGTCCTGCACTGGGGGCCCCTCTGGCCCCACTGCTGCGTGTGGAGGGGGCGTGGGAGGGAGGGAAGGAAGTACAAAGCGCCATTGTCCACCAGGGGGAAGGGGAAAGGGATGGGGCGTTTCCGAACCTGCCCCGTGCAATTCTCCGGGGAGGAAGGAGGGCGCTTCCTCCTGGGCAGGGGGCGGGCCTTTGGGTACTTTCTGCCCTCGCTGCTGGGGGCACCCCACAGGCCCTGGCGTCTCCCCACTAGCACAAGGGGGGAGACCCACTGCACTGGGCCTTCCTTCATTCCCATCTGGGGGACCCGCTGGCAGTGGAGCGAGGCCTCGCCAGGGGGCGCTGGAGCCCCGCAGACTCCCGAACCGCCGATCCTCCCAAGGCCCCGCCCCCATCCAACCTCACGCCCCGCCCCCATCCAGCCTCACGCCCCGCCCCCAGCCCCGCACTAGGCGCCCAGGGGGAGGCAGACGGGAAATACCGCGATACCGGCTGCTAATTTTTG